>NC_050450.1:103898937-104152130 GCF_903995425.1 Onychomys torridus | reverse complement strand
ATGGCATTCGCTGACACAGGAACAGAACATATGAAACTAATCACTCAGACAGGGTTTGAAACCTCCCTACCTCATCTTAGCCAGGTTATCTCAGGTACTATTAGCTCAAGAAAAGTTGGAGGGAACCTTGACACTATATGGAGAAAGGGCAGAAGGGAGCAGGGTCACAGGTAGAGCCTATGGGTAGAGCTGGGCAAGGAGAGAACATTGGTAACTTCCTGCTTCCATGGATGGTTTAGTGTTTTTAGTTGTTTGTTGGTTAGTTGGTTTTGAGACAGGGTCTCTCTACATAGCGTTGGCTGTCCTGGAACTCACTATGTAGACCAGGCTGGCCTCGAACTCACAGAGACCCTTCTGCCTCAGGTGTGCACCACCACACCCGGCTAATCCTAAAGCGTCAGGTATTCCCAGGCAGTCTCCCATCCAGGTACTAACCAGGCCCACCTCTACTTAGCTTCCAAGATCAGAGGAGATGGGGCACATTCAGAGTGGAGGCCTTAGCAGAGAAGGGATGATGGAGGTAGCAGGGGCAGGCCCAGGCTGGTTCGTGGGGGGCTTGCTTTCCTAGGAGCTCAGCAGAGCTACCTCCAGGTAAAGAACCTGGGGCCTGAGAACTCAGTTTCCCACTCTGCCTCAGAGGTGCTATGTCCCAAAGAGCTGGTGGGACCTGGGACCATCCACTTAGGGCAGCAGGGGAGCTGGAAGGGCCAGCAGGGAAGGCCCTCCATTGTCTCTCTTTGATTAAGGCAAAGCTCCTTGGCTTCTGGGGTACTGTCCTTTGAGGTGTCTTTTCCTGCTCCTGACGCACAGCACACAGGGAACATTCAGGCCCCAACTTGCCCGCCTGTCCAGGTGGCTGTGACCTGCCTCACCCGGGAGAAGCAGGAGATGGGCACACGTCCCCTGGGAGGAAGGCAGTTGTCCTGTTCCCATCCCCCATCAAGGACTTCGGTGTTCTTCATCTCCGGCTGAGCTGCAGCTCACACTACTTAGCACAGCCCTGGCAGGCACTGGTGGCCTCCCCAAGTCCCCTCCCCTTCCCAACATCTTCCCCTCCTGGGTCACCTGTGTTTTTCCTCTCTCCACACAAGAATGTGTCTGCAGGGCCTGGGCTGCTGTCCCATCCCATTGTTAACAATGCCACACTTCCACTCCCCACAGGACAGGCCCAGGCCTGCCCCTGGGGCCAGCCATCACCCCCTGCTGGAGTCCATATACACCTGTTTACCTTTGGGTCTCCGCCAAGGATGGAGCGGAGCTGCACCTGACTCCTGCCCAATCCCCACTTCCTTCCCGTCCCTCTCCTCCGCGCTGCCCAGGCGTGGGGGTGGGGATCTGGCTCAGCCCTGCAGGGCACCTAGCTCAACTGCTTCAGAACACTGTCAGTGGCAAGGGGTTCTCCTGGGGGACTTTCAGATGAGAGTCATTGGACCCCAAGGTGTCTTGTCCTATAGCACATTAAGTACCCGGGGCCAAGAATGGAAGGCCCCCAAGCTCAAAACTTGGATCCTTTCTTGTGCCCACCTCCTGCCATACTCCCAGCTGGCAGTGGGGAGGAAGAAAGAGAAGCTGGAAAGGCCACAAGTCTGGGGACAGGGAGATCTACCTTTGGGCAAGGGCTTTCCCAAAATACTTAAAAATAGGGGGCGTTCAGCAGGAAATGGGAGCACAGGCCTTTTATCTCAGCACCTGGGGAGGCAGAGGCAGGATCTCTGTGAGTTTGAGGCCAACCTGGTCTACAGAGCGAGATCCAGGACAGCCAAGGTTATTACACAGAGAAACCCTGTCTCGAAAAACAGGAAGAAAAAAGGGGGTTCAGGGACTGGTGGCTGCAGAAGTGGGGTTCAAAGCCTCAAATTAAGGACCAGGCATCTGGGCTGGTGGCACAGGCCTGGAATCGTTGGTACTCGGAAGGCTGCATCAGGAAGGCAGAAGGTCAAGACTTGTGCAGAGTACAGAGCGAGTTCAAGGCCAGAGTGAGCAACTTAGTGAGACCTTGTCTCAAAAATAAGAACTACGGCTCTGTGTGCTGAGGATCTAGCTTAGTGGCAGAGTGTTTGCCTAATGGGTGTGAAGTCCTAACTCCAAGCCCCAGATCAGCCACAAGCAAATCAAAATATAGAAATAAACCCATAAGTGTGAAGAAAATGGGACCTTGTGTACTGCTGAAGGAACTATCCACAGACCAGCAGCCATGGAAAACAGCGCCTCGCATAAGCCAATAAATAAAAATCAGAGCCAGGCGGTGGTGGCGCACGCCTTTAATCCCAGCACTCGGGAGGCAGAGGCAGGCGGATCTCTGTAAATTTGAGGCCAGCCTGGGCTACAGAGCGAGTTCCAGGAAAAGCTCCAAAGCTACACAGAAAATCCTGCCAATAAACAAACAAACAAACAAACAAATAAAAATAAAAATCAGACACAAGACCGCTATGTGTCTAGCAATCCAATATACATGGTAAAGGAAGAGCCTGCCCCAAGAGTGGAGTCCTGAGCACGGAGCCATAGAGACCAGAGAAAATCCAGAAAGACAGTGTGGGTTACAGGCCACTGGCATAGCACCCTGCCCAGTGTGAGGAACTCTGTGGACTGGGTGGGTTATGTTCACCTCCCAGTTTCAGGGAAGTGCACGTAGAAGGGTTTAGTGTCCAGTAGGGTACTGGGCTATGATTGGCATCTTTGCATAGCTTGCTTTGGGTTGAATATGATTGGAGACCTACAAGTTTTACTGAATTAATGTTTACTTGTCAATACATGCCAGGCATTGGAGTGAGAGTAATTTAACCTCTTTTCTGATTCTGTCCACTTTTCAGTGGTTACAGTTATCATAAACATAACCTGCTTTTCACAATGGGCTTCCTTGAAAGTCAGGCTGGCAGTGCTGCATGCTAGCGATCAAAGTCCTGAGCTATCTAGCTGGCGAAGCAGAGGCTCCAGCCTCAGCTGCCCCCTCCTTCGAGCCAGCTGTATTGACTCAGGACAGCCCCAGCAGCCCGTGCATTCTCTGCCTCAGGAAGGAGACAACAGCTGGTCCTGACTCCTAGTGTGCTGTTAGGGTTACAAGAGATAGTGCAAGGATGTGTTTGTGACACACACGGATGTGCAAACAGAGGGCTCCCGGGGCTTGGTAGTTAGCTGCCAACTTACACTGAGACACCCAGGGCATTTGAAAAACATGCAGAAAGGCCCATGCATTCTTCTTGTGGGGGTCAAGTTAGGTCCAAAGCGAGTATTTATTTAATTTGAGGCAGGAACTCATATCCCAGCCTATGTTGACAAGGATGACCTTGAACTTCATGGATGTGAGTGTGTGTGTGTGTGTGTGTGTGTGTGTGTGTGTGTGTGTACATGGGTTCTTTCACTGGTATCCGGGGCTCACTGATTACACTGCCCTGGCCCCTGGCCAGCCAGGGAGCCCTAGGGACCCACCTGTCTCCCCGGCATGGGATTTTAAGGCCTTATACCACCATGGGCAGCTTTTTATGTGGGTCCTGGGGATGAAACTCAGGTCCTCACACTTTGAGTGACAAGCACTTTCCCAACTGGACTGAGGCAGCTCTCCAGTCCTGACCTTGAACTTCTTGCCTCCACCTTTCAAGTGCTAGGATTAGAGGCAGTGCTGGGGATCAAACTCTGGGCTTCATGCATACTCCAAAAGCACTCCACAACCAAGCTACGTCTCCAGTTTCTTTATTCACACGAAAGAAAGCCGATGATACTGTATAAAGAATGCCAATGATATTGTATAAAGTTTGGAACATTTATTAGTTGATAAATATAAAAGATTCCTTTCTGAGACCCATGGGGCAATGTCATCAGTATTTTCCCTGGTACTACAGTACCAGGCACACAAGTGATTGTACATGTAGGCAAAACACTCATACACAATAAAAAAAGAATGCATAAATAAATCATGGGGTAGTGAGACAGCTCAGTATGTAAAGGCACTTGCCACCAAGATTGACACCTGAATTCAATCCCTCTGGGACCCACACGAGGAGAGAACTGACTCCAACTTGTATACCCACTCCATAGCATGTGCACGCTCACTCACACCTAAACACAAAAACAAATGTCTTAAACTTTTTTTTTTAATCAGGTGAGCTGGGTGTGGTGGTGCACACCTTTAATCCATGATGTCCTCCTCCTCTCCATTCGGTAGGCAGAGGTCAGCCTGGTCTACACAGCCAGTTCCAAAACTACAGAGACAATGTCTCAATACATCAGGTGTATTTTTATTTGCTTGCTTTTTGGTTTGGGGTCAGCCTGACTCTGTAGCCCAGACTAGCCTGAAATTTACTATGTAACTCAAACTGGCTTAGACTTCGTGAATGACCTCCTGCCTCAGTCTCCCTCAGTTGGGAGCCAGCACTCCCAGCGAGAGTCTGCCTTTCAAAGAAGCCAGCAGCGCACCTTCAGACTTCAGGGGAAAGTTCTAAACCGCAGGAGAGCCGCACTTCCAGCCACACTCAAGATGGCTTCAGCCCGCAGCCCACTCGCGAACCGCGACAGGTATAACTTCCGCCTGCCACTCCCAACATGGCGCCACCAGAGCGTCCGGGGGCGGGACCGAGGGCGGAAGTGGGTGTGGCAGGGACGGAAGCCCAGCGGGCCTCTGAGCGAAGTCAGCGGGCAGTGGGGCCCGCGCTGTCCGCTGCGATGATTCCCCCGCAGGAGGCTTCCGCCCGGCGGCGGGAGATCGAGGACAAGCTGAAGAAGGTGAGGCAGGGTGGAAAGTGAAGGAAGGGCGCCAGGGCGTCGACTGCGGGGGTGGAAGGAGCAGTGAGGGGTGGGTAGGCCGTGGGGTCGGGCGGTGGTGGTCTCCATTCTCCACCGGCTTGGGGCGATGACCTCCTCTCCACTCCTCGCAGGAGGAGGAGACGCTGTCCTTCATCCGAGACAGCCTGGAGAAGAGTGACCAGCTCACTAAGAACATGGTGAGTAGCCCTTCAGCTGGAAGGCCGCAGACAGGCCCCGGGACCCAGAGCAGGGGCTTGTGACGGACGGATCCAGCGACTGAGTCCAGCGTGGGTAGCGACGCTGCTAACGTGTGGGCTTCTCTAGCGGCGATGGGCATCTCTGCTCCCTCGTCTCCGCCTCCTCCCTGAAGATACCGCTGGGCTGGACTTGTTGCTGTCTGTCCTTCTGCAAACGTTTAGCGATACTCCGTAGATGGAGTATCGGCCCCGTGTCTGTCAAGTCAAGTGATGGATGCTCTCCTGGAAGGTTGGTTCAGTGAGATTACGAGACAGCGAAGTCCCGAAGGGTTTTCGTGATAGAACCATCTCAGAGAGCTAATGGATCTTAGATTTAGCCCTTGTCCCACAGCTTATTTGTGTGGTTCTTGGCGGGCAAGACTTGAGTTTTGGTTAATTTGTTTGCTAAAACAGACAACGACAGCCCCCCAGTGTGTCTGTCTGTGAAGGGGTCTATGAACTGATGCATGTTGCACACTGTCTGGTATATGATTGGTGCTTTAAAAGTGCTTTTATTTATTTATTTTCTCCCTGAGACGGGTTTCTCTGTGCAGCCCTGTCCTAGAACTCGATTTGTAGACCAGACTGCCCTTGAACTCAGAGATCTGCCTGCCTCTGCCATCCCAGTACTGGGATTAATGGCATGTGCCATCACCACTCAGCTTGCTTCTTTATTCGTAGTGGAAACTGGAACACAAATTGAGTAAATACAAACTTGCATTTGTGTTTAGTCACACAATAATAAAATTGTATACTTCTTAAATGAGATTCACCCTTAGGGAAAGCAGTCCCTCCCCCGCTTGGTTTTCGAGACAGGTTTTCTCTGTGTAGCTTTGGCCCCTTTCCTGGAACTCACTCTGTAGACCAGGCTGGCCTCGAATTCACAGAGATCCACCTGCCTCTGCCTCCTGAGAGCTGGGAATAAACGTGTGTGATACCACCATCCAGCGGGGAAAGCGGTTTTTAAAGTAATAGCCATGTATTTGAGACTTCTCTTCATGAAGCTACTTCCTGTTAAGTCTAGGAAAACTTCAGAGAGAACAGAAATTGAGACTGGGCTTTAAAGGGTAGAAAAGAATGCCTTCAGAGGCCAGAAGAGGGCGCTGTACCCTTTGGAACTGGAGTTGAAGGCAGTGAAGTTGTGAGCAGTGATGTGGGTTTTGGGAACTCCGGTCCTCTGCAAGAACAGCAAGTGCTCTTAACCACTGAGCTATCTCTCCAGCTTCCTGGTGGTTATCTTAGGAGGAATTAGTTTGGTGTTTTTCTTGCCTTAAGACAAGAACCACCTGCTCTTCCAGAGGACCCAGGTTCTATTTCCAGCACCAAAATGTCAGCTTACAACTGGCTGTAAAGAAAAAAAAGAAGAGAGAGAGAGGGAGAGAGAAAGAAGAAAAAAAAGAAATCAATGTACATAAAAATTAAATCTTGCAGGGTTGGGGATTTAGCTCAGCTCCACCAAAAAAAAAAAAAAAAAAAAGTTAAAAATGCAGAAGCTGGAAGGTGGCTCAGTCTGCAAAGTGTGTGCCACATAAGCCTGAGGAACGAAGCTTGGATCCCTGGTATCCATGTTAAAAAAAAAAAAAAAAATTAAATCTTAAAAAAGATGGAATTTCAACAGTTTATCTTGAATCACACTCGATGTACCGAATTAGGGACACAGTAGCAGCAAACAAGTCAACTGTGTTCCTTCCTAGATGTAGTTTATTGTCTAGAAAACCAAGAAAAGATAGACACCAGGCTAGCCCTGAGACCTGTGAGCCAGAGGCTTCCTCCTGCAGGTGTCTATCCTGTCATCCTTTGAGAGCCGTCTCATGAAGCTGGAGAACTCCATCATCCCTGTACACAAGCAAACGGAGACTCTGCAGAGGCTGCAGGAGAATGTGGAAAAGACATTATCCTGTCTGGACCATGTCATCAGCTATTACCATGTAGCCAGTGACACTGAGAAGGTCATCAGAGAAGGGTAAGTTGCATGCAGAGGGCCACATAACCAATGTCTCCTGGACCAGTGACTCTAGGCCTTAGAAGGGGAGTGAAACCTATCTGAGCCTAGAGTCCCTCATATGATGTTCAGTCTCTTCCCTCCGGCATACCATGCTCTTGGTCCATCTGTGTAACCCCATCCTTCAAGGCTGACCCGGCGTTTTTTCCTTCCCAGCCCCACAGGTAGGCTGGAAGAATACCTGGGAAGCATGGCCAAAATCCAGAAGGCTGTGGAATATTTTCAGGACAATAGCCCAGACAGTCCAGAGCTCAACAAAGTGGTAAGGAATCAGTGGGCTAATGTGAGACATGGGACATCAATCCCTAGTCTGGTGAGGGACACATGATTAGTTTTAAGAAGTATGTAGATGCCAGGTGTGGTGACTCATTCCTAGAACTTGTGAAACCTATCTCAAAATATTAAGAAAGTATATAAAAGAATAAGATACGCCAGGCAGTGGTGGTGCACACCTTTAATCCCAGCACTTGGGAGGCAGAGGCAGGTCGATCTCTGAGTTCCAGGCCAGTCTGGTCTACAGAGGGAGTTCTAGCATACTTTTATAGTTTAGTTAAATTTCAAATGTAAGTTTAATATTTGATTTTTATATATTCATTGGTGGTTTCTTCACTATGGTAAAAAAACTCATCCTATACCTAGCATGGTGCCTCATACCTGTAATTCTAGCACTCAGGAGGTTGAGGCAGGAGGATTGCTATAAGTCCAGATTGGGCTGCATAGTGAATTCCAGGCTAGCCAAAGCTCCATAGCAAAACCCTGTCTCAAAACCATAAAGCAAAAGAAACAAATAAATCACATAAAATTGACCATTTCCGCCAGGTGTGATGACAAGTATTCTTGGCATTATAGATACAGAGGCAGGAGGATTATTGTAAATGTGAGGCCATCAGGGGCTCAAAAACCCAAACCAAAACATCAGTGTTGCCGTTGTGATTCTTTGTAAGTACACAGCTGAGTGGCATAAGTGCATTCCCATTGTTGTGTCCCCCCACACCCCCCCCCCACCCCGTGACCCCAGTCCTGACCCCAGTCCATCTCTGGAATCTTCTCATCTTCCTGAAATCCAGCTCTGTGCTCTTTAACACCGCATGCCCTTCAGGGTGTTCTGTGTAGCGTGTGTTGGTTGAAGGAACAAGGTACTGCAAGTTGAAATTCTAAGGCCTATTTGGCAGCAGGAAGGTCCGTCCAGCCTTTCTATGGACTGAACCCTGAACAGCTGTACAAAGACGTATTTTTTGAAAGTTACACAAAGTATTTCTACATACTGAGGTCCCCAATCTAATTTACATGTCTTACTAAAGGAAAGCATCACATGCCCTCATGACTTTAGTCCTTTATTATGTATCGTTTGTAATACAAGAGCCTCAGGTGCGCCAGAGGCATCTTGTGACCACAGTCATAGGATGGCTGCAGTGCCCCTTCAGTAAAACATTTCTACAAATCCCAGAAAACAATCACTGTTTTCCACAAGGATTCTTTACTGTTTACCACAAGGATTCAAGGTCAAAGTACTTCTAGAAAACAGCTGTTCATTCTGATGTCTACCCCAGATACAGCGACTCTGCTAAATTCCTACGACAGTGCCCATTCTGCCCTTTCCTCTAGCATCTAATTAACTTCTGTTCTACTTCCTGTTTATGGACTTGACAATTCTAGAACCCTGAGTCTGTGTGCTCTTACTGCACCGTATTTGTATGTTTAAATTTTTAGGTCATTAGATCATCATAGAAAAATGGGGAATGCTGGGGGTGAGGGTCTCTGCCATATGTGAGGGAGGATGTTGTACACAGGGCAGAGGTGGGGGCAGAGACTGTATCTTGTAGTGCGAATTCTAATTGGTTTTAATAATGAAAACCCAGAGTCAGATATCAGGGTGAAAACTGAAAGATCAGAGAAGCAGAGCAGCCAGCCATAAAAAGACTTCTTACCTCTAGAAATCCTCAGACTGAAAGGGGGCGAGCTCCTGTCTCCACCCCAACTTATCACTTCCTCTCTCTGTCCAGCCATATCACTTCCTGTCTCCTCCTCACTAATGCTGGGATCAAAGATGTGAGCCACCACTGCCTCTGTGGTTAACTAATGGCTAGCTCTGCCCTCTGATCTCCAGGCAGGCTTTATTTGTTAGAGCACAAACAAAATATCACCACATTTCAAAGTTTCACCATACTATCTAAAAAAGTAAGGGGTACTTGGGGAGGGCCAACCTGCACCCTCATCCTGTTGCTGGTCCCCCATTGGAGGTTGGGGGTGCTAAGTATCAAATCCATTCCACATGCTAGGCAAGCTCTCTGCCACTGAGCTAGCTTCCTAGCCAGTAACATCCCTTCTTGTTTTTTAACCTTTTAAAAATAATTTGTTTATTTATATATATGTGTGTATGCCTAACTATATGTCTGTACACCATGTGCATGTGGATGCCCTCCCAAAAGGGGCATCAGATCATCCCTTGGTACTAGACTTTCATGTAGCTGTGAACCATTCCATGCCGGGAAGTACCCTTCTCCCGTCCTCAGCTGGTTTGTTTTGAGTGTGCTTACATAGTTCTGGGGATTGAACGTAGGGACGCTCACATAGTAAGCAAGTCGTCTACCGCAGAGCCCCAGCCCCAGTCCCCGAAGGCCTTTGCTTAGGAGCAGACTTACCCGCTTCTCTTCTGTCATGGCCTATGTCAGAAATGAAGGTATTTATGTGATACTATGGGCTGAGTTGGTAACTAGCTAGTGGTCTTGGCTTTACATTCTTTCACTATGTAGAGAGCTGCCTGGTTCTGTCTCTCAAGTGCTAGAATTAAAGGTGTATGGCACACATCTAGTCTCAGACCTATCTCTTCATGTAGGTGCTAGAGACAGAATTTAGGTTTTCATGACTATATAGCAAACAAATTACCAGCTGGCCTGTCTTCCTAGGCCTTGGTTTCTATGTTTTATCGTAGTGTGTTTTTGTTGTTGTTGATCTTTTTTCTTTTTTTTTTTTAAGACAGAGTTTCTTTGTGTAGTCCTGGCTGTCTTAGAACCCACAGAGATCTGCCTGCCTCTGCCTCCCTGAGTGCTGGGATTAAAGGTGTGCACCACCACTGCCCAGCTTAGTGTAATATTTTTAAGGTTCACTGATTTGCAGCATACTGTATCAGTTCAGTATTTTATACCTTTTTATTGCTAAATGATATAGATATACAACATTAAGAACTGTGTTTATGGGCAGTAGTAGCACATGCCTTTAATCCCAGCATTTGGGAGGCAGAGGCAGGCTGATCTACAGAGTGAGCTCCAGAAAAGGCACCAAACTACACAGAGAAACCCTGCCTCAAAAAACAAACAACAAAAAAACAAACAAACAAAAAAGAAATGTGTTTATTCATTTCATTTGTGCGATGGTGTATGTGGAAGCCAAAGGACAATTTACAGGAGGTGACTTTCTCCTTCCACCTTGTCATTCTCTGAGCTCAAACTCAGCAGCAGATGCCAAACACACTGAACCAGCGTGGCCTTCTGATGGCCCACACTTGTTGAACCATTTTCACTTGATGGGCACTAGAACCGTCTCCACCTCTTGTCCATTGTGAATAACGCTGTATTGGCCTTCGGGTCTGCATTTTAGTGTGGACATTTGTTTTGAAGTCTTCTGTGTTTTCAATACATGATTTGTAAATATTTTCTCAGTCATTATTTTCACTTTCTTATTGATAACCCTTGACACTAATTTGAGATAATCCAACTGTCTTAGGGTTTCTGTTGCTGTGATGAAACATCATGACCAAAACAACTTGGGGAGGAAAGGGTTTATTTGGCTTACACTTTCACATTGTGGTTCATCAGTGAAGGAAGTCAGGGCAGGAACCCAAACAGGGCAGGAACCTGGAGGCGGGAGCTGATGCAGAGGCCATGGAGGGGTGCTGCTCACTGGCTTGCTCCCCACGGCTTGCTCAGCCCAGGGATGGCACCACCCACAATGGACTGGGCCCTCCCCATCAATCTCTAGTTAAGGAAATGCCCTAATTCCTGCAGCCAGATCTATGGAGGCGTTTTCTCATCTGAGGCTCCTCCCCTCACATGACTCTAGTTTGTGTCAAGTTGACATGAAACCAGCCAGCACGTCAATACCTGCTGTTTTCTTTTTAAATTCCTTTCTAACTAGAAGACAAATTAACAGTGAAAATGAGAAAATAATAAGTTAATGCTTGTTAAGCAGAATTTTACTTGTCAACATCAAATATTTTTTGTTTATTTTTAGACAGGACCTCACTGTGTTGTCTTGGCTGGCCTCAAACTCACAGAGATCCACCCGCCTCTGCTTGAGTGCTGGGATCAAAGGTGTGCACCACCACAACTGGGCAACCATCGGTTCTAAGAAACAGAAGGAAAGGAAATGACCGAGCTAGGCTTCCCAGTGTTTCTTCTGTGGGTTGAGGAGTGGCTGGGACTCACAGAGGCCCGAGGGCAGAGAGGACAGGGGCTGCAGAACAGAGCTCAGCATCAGCAGCCGGCTTCCTTCCCTTGTCCTCGCAGAAGCTACTGTTTGAGAGAGGGAAGGAGTCGCTGGAGTCTGAGTTCCGCAGTCTGATGACCCGGCACAGCAAGGTCGTCTCCCCTGTGCTCATCCTGGACCTGATCAGTGGGGATGATGAACTGGAGGTCCAGGAAGAAGGGACCCTGGAGCACCTGCCTGAAAGTGTACTCCAGGATGTGGTCCGCATCTCCCGCTGGCTGGTGGAGTACGGCCGGAACCAAGGTGAGGGGCTCCCTCTGCCAGAAGAACGGCAGCTTTCCCACCACCTCCCCAACCTTTTCTCTCTTTTTTTGTGACAGGGTTTCACTATAAAGCTCTGGTTGCCCTGAAACTCTCTTTGTAGACCAGGCTAGCCACAAACTCACAGAGATCCTCCTGCCTCTGCCTCCCGAGTGCTTGGGTTATGGGTGTGTGCTAACACACCTAGCCATTGCTCACATCTTTTGACAAAGTCTTAATATTACCTTTGTTTTTGTTTTTTGGTTTTTTTAGACTTATTTCCCTTTTATTTACATGTGTGTTGTGTGTCTATGTGAGTACATGTCCCATGCATGCACCTGCTCATAGAGGCCAGATGAGAGTTATCTCCATGGAACTGGAGTTACAGGTGTTAGTGAGCCACCTGCGTGGGTACTTGGAACTGAACTCAGGTTCTCTGAAAGCAGCCTGTACCTGTACCTACACCTCGCACCCTCTCCTAACATAGAACAGCAACAACAACAACAACAAACACCACATGGTACCAACACAAGTTGATAGGGAAGGTGGTGTAGCTCTGTAGAAGAGTACTTGCCTGGCATCCTAGAATTCCTGGCTTTGAACCCCAGGCTTGTAGTTATTCTGTTGGAGGATAGTTTTTCCCTTTGAGACTTTGCCTGATTTGAGATGAGGCCACATGAGTGGCTGGAAGCCAGAGCAGGTGCTAGGAAGGGATTAACCCATAACATCGTGGACTCTGCTGCCTCCTGAACAGAATGATGGGCATAGGCCCGGTGCAGACTTCCGCTCCTGTCTCTCTCCAGACTTCATGAATGTCTACTACCAGATCCGTTCCAGCCAGCTGGACCGCTCCATCAAAGGCCTAAAGGAGCATTTTCGCAGAAGCAGTTCTTCCTCTGGGGTTCCCTACTCCCCTGCCGTCCCCAACAAGAGGAAAGATACACCCACCAAGAAGCCCGTCAAGCGACCAGGTGAGCTCACCCTATTTAAATAACCCACTGAGGGATGCTTGGAGTCTGGGTTGACTTTGTCCACTCTGGAGTGGGCAATGTCATCCTTGTGATAGCAGTATAGCCCATGTCTATGTCACCTGACTCTCAGGGACACAGGATAGAGCAAATGTCCCCTACTCAAAAGGCCCTCTAGATTCTTATACCCAGCAGCTGGCTGATTTCCATAAGCGTTGGGGGATGGGAGGGACAGGGCTACTAGTGTGCTTAACTGTCTCTGAGGCAGGCTGGCAGAGGCCATCGGTCAGAGTGACTTGCTAGGTCTCCTTCCCTTAGCTATGTGATCCTGTTGGGTGAGGAGCAGCAGGCACCCCAGCCTTCCTGAAAGCCAGATCAGTATAAACTGCTCCATAGCTGAAAAGTGGGCATGGTGTAGAGGTAGGTGTGGGCAGTGAGACTCCAGCCCACTATACATTCCTCCTGACCTCATGTTTGTATAGTCTGTGCTTCAGGCTAACTGTCTCTGTCAGCCTGGCAGTCCCCTACCTCAAGAGAGGCTGACCTCAGCCCCAGGAGAGATAGGATGTTCTAGGATGTTGGCTATTGCAGTAGTACCGGGAGAGAAAGCCAGTGGGCTGGAGTAAGATGCCCACCCTGGGCTTCCAACTGTGGCTCAGGCGTGGCTAAGGAACGTGCTTTCCTAACAGCAGGCCTTGAGTACAGCTCACACCCTCATTTCCCAGTCCTAACCCACCCAAGCCCTTCAGAGAGCAACCATATCACCTGCTTCCTCAGCCTTTGCTGAGGTTTGGAGACATGGCCAAGGGTGACTGCCTTCAGGGCTTGGTGGCCTCTGCAGGGATTGCACTGTCTTCCGCCCTTCCTTCAGTGAGTGTCCTGGCTGCCCCAGTAGAGAACTTGCTATAAACAGTGACTACTAACCCATACTGCTGGGCTACAGCTGCCTGCATGGCTGGCCAGTCCACCTCGGTACCTTCCTGATATGGGGTGGAACTGTGTCCATGAGGCTGTCAGGACCTCAGCTGCTCTGTGCTCGCTGCTGCTGCTGCTTCCTCTTCTTCTTGGTTCTTTGACAAGCCCACTGGAGGCCCCGGACCCTGTTTGCCCTGCCCAGTATCCACTGGCCTTGCAGGATGAGGGATATAACCTCAGGGCTCTCCATGAGCTTAACCTGTCCTTGTCATGGAGATGCAAAGGTCTGTGAGGTCCCTGTGGTTCTGTGGACTTTAGGGGTTGGCAGGAGTGAGTGGATTTAAGACTGAGATGAGGATGATGGAGTCAGGCCCTCCGGGTGTCTGTCCCCTCTCTGAGGACAGGAGAGCTGATGGCCTCATTGGTGATGCGGCACCAACCTCAGCATCTGCCCTTATAATTGGACTCGGTTGCTGTCAGGTCAGCATCCCCATTTCCTGGCAGCCAGGGTGCTGGTTAGGTCCCTGTTGAGCCCACAGCCCATCTGCTCCTGGGTAGGTTGTGGGGCAGTAATCTGATTCACTCATTACTAGGGCGCTCGCTCACTGAGGAGGGAACACGGAGGGAAGCAGATGTGAGCTGGCCTGCCAAGAAGAGTTACCAGTAGCTAATTTCAGTGTGACACGAACAGAGACACTGAACCCTGCCCTGCTCTGCCTAGGCTGGTGGGCGCTGTGAGGACAGGAGCCTTGCTGGGCTCGGGTGTGGTGGGGGAGTCTCAGGAAAGGCTGCACAGTTAAGCTCCTGGACAACTCATTATCCTGGTACATTCCGCTACCGAGGAGCAGGGCCTGCTGGCAGACATGCTGCCTATGTCCCCACCTTGTGGGTTCCAAAATGTCTTACTCCCAGGAGCTGGCAGCCCTGAAAGCTGGCTGCCACATTTCATTGTTCTCACTTGTGATACTAACTGTTCTTTTTCCCCATGGCAAGAGCATGTCATCTTTACCATGGCTCGCCTTGCAGGTGGTGGTTCCTGTCGGCCCCTTCCCAAGCTTTCCAGTCCATTACCATTGCTGAGTTGGCTGAGTGCCTTTTGGGGTGTGGGGGCCTCTGCCTCTGGGTGTTGGAACCTCCATTTCTGTTGCAGCTCCCCAGGAAGCTTAGACCTGTTTTCCCACCCCAATCCCCTCAAGGCTGCCTACCCTGGACTGCTAATTGGCTTCTGTCCCAACACTGAGCATGCTCAGGGAACTCAGCCTGGCGTTGAGGCTAGTTTCCAGGAAACTCCCAGGTTGCCCTGTCCTGCCCTTGAGTGTGAGAGCTTTGCCACCTCAACCCACTCCATTAAAACGCCACTCAGTAGAAGGTTTTACTTTTCCTGATGGATCTCTATGACCTTATTTTTGTCTTTTCTGTCCCTCTTAAAGTGGAGTCAGCTACAGAACTGAGGGTCAGTGCAGAGCCCAGGCCTGAGTTTGGCCACATTCTCCTCTCTCCATCCTTATGGGTGTCTAGTGGCCCTGGCAGGACCTCCTGGCAGAGGTGTTGAGGGGCATGCTCGCTGTTGGGGCGGGTGCGGGCTGGGCAGGTGGAGGGCTGCTGCTGTTTTCTCTCACTCATTTCCTAGGTCTTCCTCTCTCCTCTCTGTGGCTCTGGTGACAGGGACGATCCGTAAAGCTCAGAACCTTCTGAAACAGTATTCCCAGCATGGTCTAGATGGGAAAAAGGGGGGCTCTAACCTCATTCCTCTGGAAGGTAATCACCCTGTGTCCCTTTTCCATCACCCTCTTCCTCTGCGAGTCCACTCGCTCCTTAGGCAGGGCAGAGCCTCTCCCAGGAGGGCCTTTGGGACAGATCCTGAGGGGGCGGGTGGGGGTAGCAAACCCTGATGCTCCTCAGGTTTCAGCAGGCCCGAGGACAAGTTTTGTGACCCTGGCCTGATCCTGCCTGGCTCTGCCCTTCCTAAGGTCCATCCTCCCTGTCCTGTCCTGTCCTGTGTCCTGTGTCAACGCAGAGAAAACTGTCTCGGAGCAGCCCTTTCACGCCCGCATCAGCAGGGCAGGACCAAGTTGGTCAGCACCTCCCAGCTACTCCTCTCTGTAGAAAGGGAACTTCTTGCATCTAAGAGGACAGGCTGCCTGGAGGACATGGCCTTTCTCTGCTGTCAGGGGAGGGATAGCCAGATCAGCTGTGGAGGAGGACCCCCCTCCTCCACAGAATCACCCTGGAATGCACAAGAGGACTGTCCTCATTCACTCAGCAGTGACAGTTCTCACTGAGTTCCCCGGAGCCATGCACCTTCTCTTGGCCTCCCTGGGTCAGAAAACAAACGGCCAGGGACGGTCTTTAGCACTCCCTGAGAGTCAGGCTTGAAACGGCTGTTCCCAGTGGGGTTTGAGGCAGTGGAGGGGCTCAGAGCCCTCCTCAGTGCTCCCTCCCTATGCCCCATTTCATGCTGTGCTCCTGGAGATCAAGGGCTTCCTCCCCATACCCCAAGGGGCAGCTGCCTGGCCCCTGGATAAACGCTGCTTGTGTTTGTGTGGCTGGCTGACATCTTGCTAGGTCACGAGCATGCTTTCCGAGTTAAGCAACCTGTTAAGTTAATGCCCTGAACGACAAGCATGGGCCACTGGCTGGTAAGTACTGTAGCCCAGCCCCAGGGCAGCCACTGACATGGCCTATGAAGCAGTCCCCCAGATAACCTGTTCTGCTCTAGAGATGGGCCTGGCCTGCGGCCTGGCTCCCACTGCAGTCTCCTTTGGGCCCTCGGTCTTCTTGCCTCTTGTGAGATGGGAGTGCATGCTTGGCTCTCGGGGCCTTGAGCTTGGAAGGCAGGCAGGAGAGCAGGTGGCTCTTCTGAGGTCATCATCCTGGGTATCTTATTTCTTGGAGCCATCCATAACATAAACCAGACTGTTCTGTCCTGGGGCCACTGCCCATCCTCCAATAGTGGGTGCTGCTGCCTCTGGGGCAGCTCAACAAGGAGCCCTCCCTCTCTGAGGCTCACTCCTCTCTCCTTGGATTGTTCTGCTTTACTGAGATAGAGTCTCACTATGTACCCCAGCCTGGCCTTGAACTCGGTCATCCCGCCCCAGCCACATGAGTGCTGGCATCATAGTTGTACATCACACTTGACCTCTTCCAGAATTAGCTGTCCTCTACACACACACACACACACACACACACACACACACACACCCATAGAGCAGCCAGCCTCAGAGGCCACAGCCCACTACTCCATTACACATTTTAGGGTCTGGTAAGATTGGTAATGATCTTTATAAGAACCATCTCCCAGATTGAGGAGCACAATGACTCTCTCCTTAAAGTGGACACCACCACCTGCCCATCTCACACTGTCCTCTTCCAAGCACAATTCAGGATCAGACCCGGGGTCGGAAGGCCTTACCCAGGGAGTTGGTTTAGGAGTTTTCCTTCCTTCTAGCTTTCTCCCACCACCTCTAGTCTTTGATTGGAGCCATAAACACTGCCCGTGCTGAGTGGAAAGAGATGCCAGGACAGTGTTTGGACTTGGCATCATCTCTCAGGCCTGCCAGAGTAGTAGTCTGCCTCTATCTACTCACTGCTGGTCTGGGCTCAGCCCAGGAGCTCGAGGGACTCAGACCCCAGTGGAGTGAGTGGTTCTCCCAGACCAGCCACTCAGGGGCACTGCTGTCCCTCTAGGGAGAGATGACATGCTGGATGTGGAGACTGATGCCTACATTCACTGTGTCAGCGCCTTTGTCAAGCTGGCCCAGAGTGAATACCAGCTGCTGATGGACATCATCCCTGAGCACCATCAGAAGAGAACCTTCGACTCCTTGATTCAGGTCTTAACCTGCTCACCCTGCAGCTCTGAGCTCTGACCCATGTAACTTACTGCAGAATCGAGAGGGTGGGGCAGACTTCTTGCCCTGAGCCCGCCACTCTGGTGTAGTCCATGACCCCCTCCCCCATCCTTCACAGCATGTTGGCTCCCCTTCATACCCACGAGGTGCCCCCACTGTCTCTAGGAACCAACTCTGCTCTGCCCCTGCATGAGCAGGGTCTTATCCTTCTTCCAGGATGCACTGGATGGGCTGATGCTTGAAGGGGAGAGCATCGTGTCTGCTGCCAGGAAAGCCATCATCCGCCATGACTTCTCCACAGTGCTCACAGTCTTCCCCATCCTGCGGCACCTCAAGCAGACCAAGCCTGAGTTTGACCAGGTGCTCCAGGTATGTGGGCTGGGAGGCCCTAAGGGCCTTTCTCATGGCTTCCCTGTACTGGTTTGGGGAAACTATTCCAGTGTCTCCTACCTCTCTTCTGAGGTGGCTCCTGAGAGGCTTTAGACAAGTTAGGGTGCTCGCAAGGTAATAGAGAAGAGCTGTAGCTAATCCTGAGCTGGAGAATGCAGCCTCTGGAATGAGGGTGGAGAAGGAGCTGGAAGGAGTTAGGCCTACAGCTCCCTGGAGAGGGCAGTGAGCTGGACTCCGATGAATATGTCAGCCATGTCCTTCCTCAGGGCACAGCAGCCAGCACCAAGAACAAGCTGCCTGGCCTCATCACCTCCATGGAGACCATTGGAGCCAAAGCACTAGAAGACTTTGCCGACAACATTAAGGTGCCCACAGCCCCTTTTCCTTTCATCTGGCTTGCTCACTGAGCTCTGGGGACACCTAAGAAAGCAGACCTTCAAGAGAGTCAGGCGTGCTCTGCAGAAAAGTCCCCTGCACTGCTGGTTTCCTATGGAGACCCTCTGGGCTCCTCTGTTTCTTCCCTGGCACTGAAGCCCTCTGAGGCTGACATCCTTGTCTTGCTCAGCTTCTGAGGCTGAGGACAGCCTAACACCAATGTACCGGGAGGTGGCGCCATAGGCAGGCTGACTAGGGCTCAGGGTGAGCCAGGGGCTCCTTGTGGGAGCCCTTTCTGGGACTCAGAGGATGTTTTTTATCCTTCCCACAGAATGATCCAGACAAAGAATACAACATGCCCAAGGACGGCACTGTTCATGAGCTCACAAGCAATGTAGGTGCTACTCAAACACTACTGGAAAGGGGGGACAAAGCACTCGGGCTCAGGCTCTGGGGGTACAGCAGTGGGAACCCAGCCTGCCCAGAGGCTCCTGGCCTTCATGAGCAGTCATTGGTGGTGAAGGGTTAGCCTCTGCAGAACACAGGGCCTCTCGGGCAGCCAGAGTGCAAAGATAACACTTGAAATTTCCAGTTGCTTTTGCACTGTGAAGGTTTGCCTTGCTGGTTGGAAAGGGTGTGTGGGAAGCCATTGCCTTGGGCCTACCCTGACCCTCTTGGGTGTGTTCTCTCCACCAGGCCATCCTTTTCCTGCAGCAGCTTCTGGACTTCCAGGAAACAGCAGGTGCCATGCTGGCCTCCCAAGGTACACAACACCCGAGCTGGGCTTGCCTGTGCCCTGCTGCCCACTTTTGCCTGGGGACATAGATTTAGACCCCTAGGAGGCACTAACTTGCTCTGGGTGAGGGCAGGGTGTGGTGAGGTGTCTTCTGCAGCCCATGGAGTGGGATTAAGGCATAGCCTGTGGGGGAGCCTCAGCCCTATGGACTTCTCGAGAATGAGCATAAGGAGGGCTGGGTTTGTTGACGTTCTTATGAACTCCAACCCTTGCTTGCTCCTTTGGTTGTCAGTACTCTGGGGGGCACTGCAGGTCTCGGGTGCCCGCCCATCTTGCCCTGCCATGCTGCTGTACTTCTCCATTCCTTCTGTGTCGTCTGCCTTTTCTGTTGCTCCATCTCCTTGCTTCCCCTTGGTGGGACCAGAGCTTGGGAGGCTGGCATGTAAGGAAGGGTGCTCGTCTAGGTCATCCCAAGAACGGAGGTCCTGTACCCTCCATTTGCTTTTATTTGGAGGCAAGAAGCCAAGGAGCTGCCAGTTCTCTTGAGCTGCACTTTCCAGTGTGTTTTCTGGCCTTGAGTTAGTTTGGCTTGGTGTGTGCTGCTGTCTGTGTCTGGCTGTTATGGGGAGGTCTGCTTGGCTGGGGACACAGCCGTTTCTAACCTGTTTTTGCACTTTACATCTTTCTCCTCCTCTGTTTCCCTCCTCCCTCTCTGTGTGCACTGCCTGTCACTCCGTAGTTCTTGGGGACACATACAATATTCCTTTAGACCCCCGAGGTAAGCAGTGTGCCCCCCCAGCCCCATCCTCCCCTCCAAAGGCCAGTGGGTGAGGTTCCCAGGGGACCAGTTCTCAGGACCCACTGAGGGCAGGCCAGAGGGGCATGAGTTCTTCAAAGGTGCCCTTGTCTCTCCCTCTTCCCTTCATAGCTACCTCTGTCTCTAAGCCTAACCAGGCAGCACCCTAATGGGTCCAGCACCCTAAGAACATCCCCTGGCTAGCCTAACCTTTCCCCTTGGCCTTCCGTTCTATATCATCAGGTCTCTGTGCTGGGGGTGGGGGAATTGGGGCACTATGAGAAGAAGGTGGAAAGACTGAGTGACCCTGTCCAGAAACTGTTGGCAAATAAGTAAAAGGCATCTAATAGATACTGCCCGTCTTACGTTGGGGACCAGGCTAAGAAGGTTGGGAAGGTGTTGGTACCCCACACCTCTCCTACCTGCCTGCCTGCTATCATGGACTGGTTCCTTAACCCATTACTGTAGAAGACAGCCCTGGGACCCAAAAAGAATCCACTGTGCTTCCTGTAGCTCAGCAGGTGCCCAACTCTGCTTAAGCTCTTCCTACAGTCCTACCTGCCCACAAAGCCCAGGGCCTCTCCACCAACCCCTCCTCTCCCCTGGGGTGTGGGAAGGGCCATCGAGGGTCTTGGCCATGGCCACCACAGTCACAGCACATCTCCTCTCAGAAACCAGCTCTTCGGCTACCAGCTACAGCTCCGAGTTCAGCAAGCGCCTGCTGAGCACCTATATCTGTGAGTTCACTGGCAGAACCCACTCCATCTGCCCCATCTCTTGCCTCAGTGCTGTCCATCTATTCCTGGGTCCCCGTCCTGGCCTTGGAATAGTAACCTACATCCTAGTTCAGGACCCAAGGGTTGAGAAGAGCTTCAGAGACCTGGGAGTCAGAAGAACAAGGAACAGTTGTCAGGCCCTAGTGGTTGAATCAGACACTTGTGGTGTAAGTGGCTCCATCTTTCTGTATAGGCAAAGTCTTGGGCAACCTGCAGCTGAACTTGCTGAGCAAGTCCAAGGTGTATGAGGATCCAGCATTAAGCGCTATCTTCCTACATAACAATTACAACTACATCCTCAAGTCCCTGGAGAAGTAAGTGGCCCTGCCTTGGCTGGGCAGCCATGCCAGCCCCTGCCTTCCAGGGCTGGGTGCACCATCTACAGCCTCCTAGCCCCTGTGTGTTTTATTTAGTCTTCTCAGTCAGACCCAAGGGATGCCTCTGCTGTAAAGCTTAGGAAGGTTCCGAACAAGAAGCTTCCTTCCCAGTGTTGCTGCCAAGGCCAGTGACTTCTGGGACCCAGGAGTTCCTTTTCTCTTCCACCTTCACCCAGGTCTGAGCTGATCCAGCTGGTGGCTGTGACCCAGAGGACTGCTGAGCGTTCCTACCAGGAGCACATCGAGCAGCAGATCCAGACCTATCAACGCAGGTAAGCAGCCCCAGCCCTCTTGCTGTCCTTGCCTGAACCCACCTCCCTTTCTGCTCAACCCCCCAGCACCAGGCCAGCAGCGGCTACTGACTGACGTCACAGGTAACCCACCGTTTGCTTTCCTCTCGGGGTTTGTTTTTAGTGCTGGGGCTCAAAGCCAGGGCCTAGCGCGGGTTCAGTATGGGACCTGCCACTAAGCCAAGCCCCCAGCATTTTTTTTTTTTCTTCTTGTTTTTTAAATCTAATTCATGGGTGGAGAGAGAAGCTCACCCTTGCTCCCTCTGCTAGCTGCTCCCCAGGGACCACATAGCCTCTTCAGAGTGCTCTGCCAAGTGTCATGGCTAAGAATAGTTGGAAAGTGAACTGTCAGAGAGATGAATAACGTTTAGCCCTAGAGAACAGCGGGGTTGTGAGAGCTCCTGAACTCAGAAAGGTTCTGGCTACTTCTCTGGTCCTCTGGTTTCCTTGGCCTGTTTCTTTCTGAGTGTCTCCCACTTCCTTCCTGTTTATTTGTTCTCTGCTCCCTCTTTTCCCATCTGTTTCTCTATCTTAATTTGCCACAATATTGATGTGAACTGTGGTCGGCAACATTTGTTCAGTTTATTGAGCGCCTTCTGCTTCCTGTTCCTAATTGTCAAAGCGAGCAGCTTAAACATTTTCTGTTCCAAGGAGGACATTTCTGTTGTTTTGCTTACTCCTGACCCAGATAATTCCTACTGCCCCCACCTTGAGTAGATTGAGAGAATTGAAAAACAAGCCAGCTGACTTTAGGGAAGAAGCAACTATCTGAAGCTGTCTCTCTGTCTTCTCACCCTGCTATCTGGCAGCTGGTTAAAGGTGACTGATTATATCGCAGAGAAGAATCTACCAGTGTTCCAGCCTGGTGTCAAGGTAAGTCCAAGACCTGTGCCAGGAGGGATTGGGGAGGCGATGTGATACCTGTATCTTAGGAAGAATGGACAAGCATCTCTCTAGATGTGTGAGGCCCTGAGGGCAGCAGGAGAGGGCGGGGGCAGGAGAGGGCAGCGCTGTTCTGCTCTGAGCCTGTCTTTCTCTGTTGCCTCCCTCTGCTCTCTGGACCCTCAGCTCCGGGACAAGGAGCGGCAGATGATTAAGGAACGTTTCAAGGTGAGTCGAGGTCCTCCCTTCCACTGATTTTGGCTTCCACTGTGGCGACATAGACACAAAGCTTTTGTCTCTTGGTCCCTCCTTCCTGCCTATTTGGTCGTCAGGGATTCAATGATGGCCTTGAAGAGCTGTGCAAGATTCAGAAGGCCTGGGCCATTCCGGACACAGAGCAGAGGGACAAGATTCGACAGGCTCAGAAAAACATCGTCAAGGAGACCTATGGGGCCTTTCTGCACAGGTGAGCCCACCCCCTCCTAGGCCCTCTGCTGTCTGCTTTCCAGGTGACCTATATGCTCTCTTCCTGGGGGGGGGGGGCAGTTACCATGGAGTAGGACAGCACATTTGGTGGTCTGGGCTTTAGAACTTAATTCAAGGGCACCCCTGCCATCTTCGCACCTAGTCAGAGTGTTAAGGATGCTAACACTTAGGCTGAGGGTGGAGATGCCCTCCTCTTTGACTTCTTACCATGGTGCCTGGACAGGTATGGCAGCGTGCCCTTCACCAAGAACCCTGAGAAGTACATCAAGTACCGTGTGGAACAGGTGGGCGACATGATCGATCGCCTTTTCGACACCTCTGCCTAAGCCTGCCAGTGTTCTGCCTGGTTCCACCAGACTCACATGTTGTTGGACTGATAAACAAGTGTTAACATACCTCCAGGCCAGGTGAGTTTGAAGTCCTTTGCAACAGAGACCTTTGTGCCCCACCCAGGAGCCCTGACCCCGGTGTTGACATCTCCCCTGCGGCCCACATCTCCTGTCAGACCAGCACTCATCCAGAATGTGGGGTCCTTTCACACCTTGGGTTTCACAATGAAGTGCATCCAGCAGGGGCCACATGATGGCTTCTGAGGCAGAAGATAAGGAAGACAGAGACTGGTGCCTCCAGCTGCCATGTGGATACCAAGAACGGGATGGCAGACTCCACCCTGGCCTACTTCCATCCTCTTCAGTCCACAGATGTGAGCAGGCTCAAAGCACAGGCCAAATGGCCGCCAACAGACCTAGAGGAAAGGCTGTCAGTGTCGACCTACTCTCTTGGATTAGTTCATTGTCCACAGTTTTGTGCCCTGGGATGTCCCACTACCTGGGACTCCCTGGTGACAAGAGGCAGAAGAGCTCTGTCTCTGGTCCCTTTGGATCTGGCACATTGCAAGAAGTGTTTGGAGGAGTTCTGAACCATCCTGTGGGCCAGGCGCTCAGCCATCTGTTCCCTGGTCTCCAGCATCAGTACTCACTGGCCCAGGCCATGCAGCAGTGGTTGTAAGGGCTTTAGGCTGAATACATGGGGACAAAGGCAAGCAATTCAGGAGCCAAGCGGGAGATCATGAGGGTAAAGTTAGGCTGTACTACTTAGGATGGCAGTGAACAACCATGTTCAAGAAGGGCAGGCCCTTATGGTGCATTTGGGTGGTGGCTTGTTCTGCTTTTATACACAGAGAGGGGAGCTCAGGATGCGTGAGCCTCCTGTTAGAGAATGGAGCTGATGCTTCTCTAGACACACTGTTCTAGCTCTCACCTGGCTATAGGAACTAGGCTGCACCCTTAAATCTGTATTCCTAGGCCCCACCCTATTACAGACCAGCCTGCCACCACGAGGCTACCTTGCAAGGGTCCCACATCCAGACTGGCCACATACACGAGCTGACTGCATATTGCACTGGCCACAGACATGAGGAAGGAGGTGTGTTCAACAACTAGCCCGGCCCTTCCTTGAACTCTTTCCTCCTTCAGGAGCTGCTGGCAGGGAAACGAACTGTTCTTGGCTGCTCCAGAACATTCTTCCATAGCAGAAGGGTAAAAGACAGGGATTCTTAGTCCAGAGTGTTCCTTCTTTAGATCCTCAACTAATTAAAGTTTGGGCCTGGCCCTTCCTAAGCTTCCTCAGTGGAAGAAGCACCCTTTGAGAGAAATTTGCCAGGTATGAACTTCTTTCTCTCAGGGGCATGGCTCTGCCCTACTTCAAACCTGCTTCTACCAGGGGAGGATAAAGTGAGCCCCAGAGCCAGGCACCAGCAGAGTAGATGCTAAGATCCCACAGCACACCTAGACAGGAGCCTGGCCAGCTGTCAGTGTGCAGCTGATCCCTCTGCTCTGTTAGTCTACTTCAGCCCCGTTCCTCATGACCCCGCACTCTCAGACGGGCCTAGCCCTCCCCTACCTTCCACACTAGTCCTGGGCTCTTCTGAAGGTCACTCTTTTCCCCTCTGGGCACGGGGTTGGGTCTGCTCTTGTCTCCAAGGTGTGTCTCGACAGCCTTGGTGTGGAGGAGCAGCAGCAGGTGAAGAACTGCCAGTGGAAGGGATAGAGGCTGGACCTGAACTGTAGAGTCTTGGTGACTAGGTGGGCTGGGGGTGGTCTTCCTGAGCAGTGGATTGCAGAAAGGGGAACTGGGCAGAGCCTGCTCTTGGAGGAGTGGAAGGCACAGTAGCTAGCTGACACTGGTGTCTCATTTGTAGACCACGCACTCAGTAGTTCCAGCACAACACACATATCAACTGACAGCAGTGTCTCCCTGGGAACCAGCCTGGCCAGGGTGAACTTGAGCCCTGTGTTCTTCGGGTTCAGCTTGGAAGGAAGAAGTGGCATTTCCTGGGATATGGAGGGAGCAGGTAGAAAGAGACTGGGTATATACCATCCCTCCCCCCTCCACCAGGCTCTACCAGCCTCTTCCCAGGTAGAAGTGTCACCTGGAGCAGGGCATGGGATGCTGGCATGGGACCTGAGCTTTCACGTCATGAATCACATATTCTCTCTTGACACAGTCTCGTCCAGCACGTGGGTGTGGAATACTAGCTCCACCAACGAGAGGGATAGGGTGTAAAGTGTGAACTAGGGAGACAGACTGAAGCCCACAGAAGCTGCAGGCTTCTGATGGCCTCTGAGGGAGAGGGAGCTAAATCCACACGGTTTTCACAGCCTCTGGGGGCGCATCAGATGGCCTCCAGTTAAAGAAGAGCCTTAGATTCAGAGAGGAATTTTCCTTGTGGAAATAAATGCACTTGGCAGCACCTTGTGGCAGGGAAGTGATTACAGGTTCATCTTTGTCCACCATCTCATACCAGAAACATGAGGGCCCATGGGGCAGCAACCATGGGCTTTCCTGGGAGCGCTTTGCCAGTTTGACATCTGGTGACTTTGTGCATATGTATTGGGTAGCTGCCCCTTTGGTTGGTTGCCTTTGAAGATGAGCCTCTGAGTCTGTCACACCTGGCCCAGACACTAGCCTGGCCCTGGCTGTGGAGAGCAGTTGTTGTGGGGAGAGAAGGAAGAGACAGGGAACAGCTATTGAGGAGCAGTGCTGATAACTGGAGCTGTGACACGCAGGGGATAGGGAAGCAGAGAGGGACCGACTGGGTGGGAGGTGTGGACTCCGTGCTGCTCTGTGCTCCCTCCATTCAGCTGCCCTAAGACTGGGATGGGATTGGGGGAGGGCATGCACACTGGTCTGATAGGTCACAGAGCCCTGTCCAGGCTAGACTGGAGACCAGCCTCTCTAACCCCAGTCTCTGTGAGCACCCCAGGACCCGGTCTCACACCCCAGGCTCTGAGCACCAGTGCTGCTGAAAGGGTCAAAACTGAGGCTACAGTCACTATGGTCCCTGAGGAAATGGAGGAGCTCAAAGTCACAATTGGTATCCATGGCTAGGGCCAAGTTAACTCCACATGACCATCCCGGTCCACTCAGGCTTGTGGGTCTTGGACCTTCCAGTCCACCCATAGCCTACAGGGAGAAGCACCATGGCCAGAGCCCAGCCCATCCTTGTGCTGGGCCGGGGAGACTTCTCCCCCAGTTTTGCCAGCCCCACCAGGGCTAGAGAGATTCTTTGCACATGCAACTGTGGTAGCCACCAGAAGGGAAATGTTCCCCGAGAGGCATCTGGAGATGGAAGGGGGAGGTGGGGGACTTATGTGATACCTACCTGAAATCCCTACCTCACACTTCCTGGATAGTGAGTCTGGGTGTCCAGTGTGAATTCAGGGCAGTGTGACTGCATGCTGGGGATGCACGGTAACATTCCAGGTTAGACGAGCACCCAGCCAGGACTAGAGACACAAGGAATCCAGTGAAGCCTCGTTCTCCACATATGTGTCCTTAAACAGTATGCTGAAGAAAGCTAATGTTTGGAGTGTGTTCCCACCTCTACCTCCCCCAGGTGGGAGCTCATCAGCACAGAGGACACAGCGCTGCAGGATGTGCTGGAGAGGGGAACATCATATTGGGTTGGCCACTGCGACAGGTAGCAGGAGGCCCAAACACTAGCCAAGGCTGAATTCTGTTGCCTTTCCAGTTTGGCACTAGGCCCTGTGCCTTGCTACATCATCAGGGCACTCACCGAATTGAACACATTGGGCACAAACACCTGCATGCTTTTAGCAGTGGTGCACTCCCATTTTTCAGAATCTGGATAGCCTCCTGAAATTCCAGTTGTTGAAGGATAGCCAGGTTGATGGATGAGGTCAGGTTTATCTCAGGACCTGAATCCTAACACTTAAAATCTTGAGCCCTCTACCTACCAACTGCTGATTCCTGGGAACTGGTCTTCTGGACCAAGAGCTGGTTGGTACTGAGCTGGAGAAAGGCTAGATGGAGCTGGATCCGCAGAGCCATCATCAGACTCTGGGCAGAGCCGCGGGGTCTAAACTACAACCTTCACTCTGCCCATTCTCTGAGTACTGAGCCACTGGATGGGGGCAGCTGCTCTGTGAAGGCTCAGCCTTGGACTAAACATACTTCTCCTGTCCATTTCCACAAACACCCAAAGACAGAGCTCAGAGACCAGCCACTGCTCCCGCCCAGGTATCCTTTCCTGCTCCATTTCCAGCACCTGGAACACACTGCCCTATGAGGCAAGCCTAGGATCTTTTATTTGTCTATGTATGAGAGTTCTGTCTGTTCGTATGCTGCACGCCAGAAAAGGGCATCAGATCCCATTATAGATGGCTGTGAGCCACTATGTGGTTGCTGGGAATTGAACTCAGGACCTCTGGAAGAGGAGCTCTTAACCACTGAGTCTCCAGCTCCACTGTGTCTCTTCTACAAGCCCTAATTAGGGTTGGCTGTGCACTTTAGTGGTACCTTTGGCCAAAGTCAGCCCACTCCACAATGTGTGTTGGAGACATCTTTGTCCTTGCTGCTCCTTAAATACTTAATGGAAAGTGCCTTGGCTGAAGAACTCAGGGACAGATAGAGACCAGTGACTGAAACCCTGGGCCAAATCAGCTTGCCCCAACCCATAGCACTTAGAATCAATCACTGTAGTTTATGTGGAAATGAAACCTGTTGGAAGGTGACTTTTTGACCCCCAAGCCAAAATGAAAATGCTGGGTACTCGATCCTGCCCAGTTGTAGGCAGCAAAGCAAATGTAGGGCCAAGTGTGAAGCACACTGGTCAGGATGTCCAGACTCAGAGTGCGGCTGTGCAGAGACAAACTGGAAACAAACACACGTGATATTTGTCCATCAGTCAGCTTCAACTCAAATGTGATGCTTGTCTTGGTCACGTGAGTTGGCTGATAACTTAGGTATGGACAACTAGCACCTGGAAGTGGGAGGCACATGTTAGGCATCACTGGATCCCTAGCTTCAGTTAGGGACTTGAATTTCTAGTAACTAAGCTAAGCCCCCCTGCACCCCACTATGAGAAGCCTCCCACACCCTGTAAAGTCCCACAGGCTTTTTACCCCAGGCTTGGGGCTTCATGTCAAAATCCCACGTGCATCACACCATATGAAATGGTTTGAATCTTTTAAGAATTTTATTATTGTTCAGACAGTATCTCGTGTAGTCCAAGGGGGATTCAAACTCCAGGCTGGCTTTGCTCCTGTTCCTTCAACTTCCCGAGTGCTGGGATTGAAGGCTTATGTCACATGACTAGCAATCTGTGCAGTTTTTGATCCTTTAACCCACAGGATCAAGGGCTCTACTCGAGGCTGTGCAGTTGGGAAGTCCAGGTGCTGCCTCGCTCACGTGTGTCAGGTCTGTGGACTCGCGTTCCAGCACACTGCCGCTAGGGTTGCCAGGCGCCACGACGCACACTCGGCCTGAGGCTCGCCTCGGGGCGCGGCACAGCAGGTCTGCGCAGATTTTGCGGAAACCCTTACGGAAATGCTTAGAGACCAGCGCGTAAACGATGGGGTTGACACACGAGTTGGCATAAGAAACTAGGTGTGAAAGGATGCGCAGCACGTAAGTGGCGCGCGTGAGCGGGAAGCGACCAAACCACACGCAGAGGATAAGCGCGTGGTGGGGCATCCAACACAGGCAGAAGAGCGCGGCGACGATGACGATCATGCGTGTCACCTTGCGTTTGGCGCGCTGGGAGCCCGAGCCTGCAGCCACTGGGTCGACTGTGCGCCAGAGGTAGCGCAGGGTACGTGCGTAGGTCAGGCTGAGGACGAGCACAGGCAACAGGTAGCTGAAGACAAAGGTGCAGAGGTCCATGGCGCGGCGCCGAGGCGCGCTCCATGCTGGGTGGCACACGGTCAGGTTGGCCAGCTGTGACTGACGGTAGTAGCTCAAGTAGGGCCCGGAGAAGAGCAGTGAGAGCCCCCAGATGAGCCCGATGGCCGCCAGCGCGTTTCGAGGTGTGCGCAGCTCGCGGGAATGCAGCGGGTAGCGGATGGCCAGATACCTGTGAACAGCACGGAGCCAGGGATGTGTCAGGTAAACGAGAGGACTCACCACCGCCAACCCTACCCTAGCTCTGGAAACAGGCCTCAAATGGAAGGTTATATGGCCTATGTCTGAAGGGCAGGTCCAGTGCGTCTGATATCTGTTTGATTCTAGAATTAGGACAGGACCTGGTAGCAATAATGGCGGGAGTCTAGGCCATTCATCGGCTCTCCCTACGAATGTGGCCACCGACTTACTCCACTCAAAAGGGCACCCCAAAACCACTGAAGACGAAATGTTGGAGAATTTGCCTGGACTCCTGAGGGCAGTGATTCTTCTCCTCTAGGGACAACCTGGGGAAGGCAGATTCTCTAGTGTCTGAGGCTCTGACAGAGAAGATTTGGGTTAAGGAATAGCGAAGAAATTCCTGAAGAAAGCTGAAGTTCTGTGTACCCCACCAGCAGACTCGGAACCCACACCTTGCACTCGATGGAAATGGGTGGAGAATGGGGATCACAGCCTTTCTTGACTGCTCTTCTGTGGGGAGGTCCAAATGATGTGGGAAGGGTGGGAAATAACAGAATCAGAATTTCCTCCCTAGGACCTGTTCCCAGTGTTTTCCAGCCAAGATCCCTCCAGAGCATTTTAGAAGTTTCTCTTTCTCTGCTCTTTAGCTAGAGCGGGGACATCAAACCGCTGGCCTCCCTGGCCAGGATCCTTGGCCTGGAGCATTTGGGAGCAGCAAGGAGCCCTCACTCACTCTCTTGGACTTCAGCACGGATCCTCCCCAAACACAGCCCAGCCCCAAGCCTAAGACGCCAGACAACGGTCCAGGTCCTGAGTTTGGCCCGAGAAACAGAGGCTTCCCCGTAGGATTCAATTACCATCTGGCAAGTTACATTACACACTAGCTCTGAGTACGGTAATGTTTCATAGAGGAATTAAGCTCAAGCAATAATAATGTGAAGACTCCAGAGGGCTGACTTCTCCAGCCTTCGAGGTCCGAGGACCAACTTAATTGAGGGACATTCTTAGTCACTGGCTCTTAATCCTTTTTTTCCTCCGCTCCCGCTTGCGTTTCACTGCTTCAGGCTGTTGAGATTTCAGTACTCTCGCCCACTCTGCGCGTCCCTCCTGTATCCCTGAGTTGAGGCTCCAACTCAAGGCCCTCCCTGGGTACCCAGTTCTCAGAGACAACAGAATGCTCGCTCACCTGTCCAGGGAGACCGCGGCCAGGGTGAAGCTGCTGGCGTGCATGGTGAGGAAGATGAGGAAATGAACGGCCTTGCAGAGCAGTGAGCCGAACACCCAGCCGTCCAGGGTGTAGATGGTGGCCTGGAAAGGCACGCAGCACAGGATGAAGCACAGGTCGGCCACGCCCAGGTTGAGGATGAACAGGTTGGTGGTGCTGACCGCCTGGCCGCCGCGCAGCAGCACAGCCAGCACCAGCGCGTTGCCCACGGTGCCCACGAGGAAGATGAGCGCGAAAAGCAAGGGCACGAGGACCGCCTCGGGCTGCCAGCCGCCGCCGCTGACTTCCTGGCTCGTGTCCTCGGCCCCCAGGCTGCCCGAGCCATTCATGGCGACCCTGCCCTGGCTTCCGCAGCGGTCCCGGTTTTGATGAGCCTGAAGCTCCCGCGCTGCAGCGCCCCAGTGAGACTGCCGAGCTCCGAGAGCGAGAGCAGGGATGCGCAGGGGACGGGAGGAGGAGCGAGCACCCGGAGTGTAGGATGGTCCCCCATGCGACAGGGCCGCCCGGAGAGCTGCTGTCGAATGACCCTGGCTCCCTTGGGCTCCCACGCTCCGGTCCCCGGGATTCTCCCCGCTTTAGGCTGAGTTGGCTCACAGGCATGCCACACCGCCCCTGGAGCAGTGGAGGGACCAGGGGTGCACGCAGGACGTGGGGCACCCACTACCCGGAATATGGGGGCTGACACCGAGTACAGGCACCATGGTTGGTCGCCCTGCCTGCCCCCAACACACACAACTGGCAAATGTATAGCCAGCTGTACATTCCCTGCCTCTTTCCAATTCTAATTCCTTAGAGCACCTCACCCGGATGCACAGGACCTCCAGAGGGTAACCCTGGAGGAAAGGAGGGGTTTTTGTTGTTTGTTCTGAGACTGGGTGCCTCTGTGCAGCCCAAGTTGGCCTTGAACTCACAACCCTTCTGCCCCAGTCACTGTAGTGCTGGAATTACAGCTATACGCCAACCAGCCTGGCCAGAATGGATATTTTCATCTCACTTCTTTTATTTCATCCACCAAATGTTTCCCTCCATTTTTACGCAGTTCACTGAACACACACTACTGGTTGACGGGACACTGGCCCACTGGAGCACGTGGCTCTGGCAGGCCTTGCCCTTCTCCCCATTCCCTCCATTAGATTACACTCCTAAAGGTAGCCCCCATGGTCTGCTCCCTTATTTGGCCACCTCCTCCTGAGGCTGACTACCAAAGTCCAGCTATCAAAGTATTGAAATCCAGCAATCAAAAATGTTCTTTGGGCCAGGCAGCGGTGGTGCACGCCTTTAATCCCAGCACTTGGGAGGCAGAGCCAGCCTGGTCTACGGAGTGAGATCCAGGAGAGGTACTAAAACTACATAGAGAAACCCTGGCTCAAACAAAACAAAACAAAACAAAAATAAAAAAAACACCCCACAAAACAACAAACAAAAAAACCTGCCCCTTGGTTCACCTAATTAACATGCCCAATTAAAATTAAGCACCTCATCCTAATAATAGGTTTCCTATTTTACCTCTATTCATTTATCTATTTATCTATTTATCTATCTATCTATCTAGCTAGCTAGCTATTTATTTTTAGGTTTTTTGAGACAGGGTTTCTCTGTGAAACAGTCCTGGCTGTCCTGAAACTTTCTCTGTAGACCAGGCTGGCCTCGAATTCACAGAGATCTGCCTGCCTCTGCCTCCCGAGTGCTGGGATCAAAGGCGTGTGCCACCACCACCTGGCACATTTTACATTTATAAACTGCCATTTGCCTATGCATCACATCTGTCTCCTCTCTATCCAGAGACAGTCCTTTGTGCCCCCCAGGACAAATATCCCTGCCCCTTTCCCTTGTCCCCTTCCCCTTCTCCCGTCCTCTATCTCCTTTACCACCAAATCCCAGCCCATTCTAATACAGACCTCCCTTTTTTCTCCTCTTAAAAATTAAACCTGCAAGGTCATTTGCTGCTGTTTTCTGCCTGAGTCATTTTATTGACCCCTCCCCCCGCCACTAATAAAGGCTCTCTCTGTGAAAACAGGTGTTTGGGTGTGCTTTTGCCTAATCCCGGGTCTAGGAGACAGCCCCTGACATGTGGAGGTCTCCTTCACCTGTCAGCCTGTCTGTGACCTTTACCTCCCTTTTCTGGGATGGAAGGCGCCTGGAAACAGTCTTCAAAGAAGTATGAGGTAAGAATACTAGGAGAAGGGTTAGAACAATGCCCCAGCCTTTAAGAACACTTGCTGCTCTTGCAGAGGACCCAGGTTCTGTTCCCAGCACCCACATGTCAGCACTCACAACTTCCTGCAACTCCAGTTCCAGGAGGTCCAATACCCTCTTCTGCTCCACAGGCTCTTGAACAAATATGGTGCACATGTGCTCACACAGGCACAAACACTCCACTCCCACACACAAACAAATGCAGGGAGATGTGAAATGGAAACCAGTTTATTAATGGACCAAATCTTATTACCCACTCAGATCTTAATCATGAGCATGCTTTCCTAAAGCAGGACTTGTTGACTCAGACATGGAATGCAAGTACTCTGGAGGCTGAAATTGGAGGGTTGCAAGTTCAAGGCTACCCTGGGCTACATAGTGAGTTCCAGGGCAGCCAAGACTACAAAGAAAGTCCTTGTCCAAAAAGAAAAGAATGTAATATTATTTATCTCTCTGTGTGTGTGTGTGTGTGTGTGTGTGTGTCCCCTGAGCATTGAATCCAGGGTCCCATGTACTCAGAGCAATCACTCTACCACTGAGTTATATCTGCAGAACAGAAAAAATTGTTTAATTGGATATGGTAGGACACATTGGCACATCTATGATCCTAGCTATTTAGGAGTTCGAGGCAGAAGGACCATTTGAGTCCAGAAATTCAAAGACAGCCTGCACAACACAATGAGACTCTGCCAAAATAAAAATGAAACTAAACATAACCAGGGGCTGGAGAGATGGCTCTAAGAGCAGTGGCTGCTCTTCCAGAGGACCCAGGTTCGATTCCCAGCACCCACACAGCAGCTCACAACTGTCTGTAACTCGTCCCAGGAGATCAGACACCCTCACACAGACACACATGCAGGCAAAGCACCAATGCACATAAAAAACAATGTATGTTGTGGAACAATCTTTTCGTACACTGTGAGGACATGTCACTCTCATTGTTAATAAAAAGCAGACTGGCTGATGGCTAGCAGGGTTTTGGGGACAGAGGAAGGAGTTTTCGGGCTAGGAGGAAGAAAGGGTGGAGTCAGGGAGTCCTGAGAGTCTCCAGACTCAGAAGCAGCAACACACAGATGAGGTAAACCAGCCTCGAGGGAGCACATAGATTCGTAGAAATGGATTAATTTAAGTTATAAGAGCTAGTTAAAAACAAGTCTAAGCTACTGGTGGAGCATTTATAATTAATAATAAGTCTCTGTATGGTTATTTGGGAGCAGCTGCCAGGACACAGAGAAACTCTGCCTCAAATGCACAACCAAACATCTGAATGCAGGTGCAGAGGTGAGGAAAGTAGCCCACTATTGCTGGGAGAGGACATAAAGAGGGAAGGGGCAGGGGGGAGGAGAGTTGCCATAGTGTAGGAGTGGGGTTGTGTCCCTAAGTCAGGGCTGGTGCGGCTGAACTGAATGAACAAGAGTGGCAAGAACTGAGGTCAAGATTTAAAATTATGTGAGGATGGAGAGACGCTCCACGTTTAAGAGCACTTGTTGCTCCTGCAGAGGACCTGGGTTCTGTTCCCAGCACCCACATAGTGGCTCACAGCCATCTACAACTCCAGTTTCAGGGGATCTGACACCCTCTTCTGACTTCTGAGGGTGCTGCACACAGAGTGCATGAACACTCATAAAAAATCTGAAAAAATTAAAACATTTTTAAATTAAAAAATTTAAAATTTGCAATTTTTTAAAAGAGAGGGTCTCTTCTTCGTCTTTTTTGTTTGTTTGTTTGTTTTGTTTTTTGAGACAGGGTTTCTCTGTGTAGTTTTGGTGCCTGTCCTGGATCTCGTTCTGTAGCACAGGCTGGCCTCAAATTCAGAGATCCTCCTGCCTCTGCCTCCTAAGTGCTGGAATTAAAGGCATGTAATACCATGCCTGGCCTGTCATTTTTAGCTGTATGTATGCTTTAACTATATTTAACTATGCCTGCTTGTCTGATGTGCACCTGCATCTGGTGCCTGAGGAGGCCAGAGGAGGGCTCAGTACTGGAATTACAGTTTGCTGAGAGCCACTGGAGTGGGTGCTGGGAACAGAACCTGGGTGCTCTACAAGAACAGGCAGTGTTTTTAAAGGCTGAGCCACCTTTCCAGCCCTGTCTCCCCACCTTTTACTCCTTCTGTCTTTTCTTCCTTATTTATTTATTTGAGTCAGGGTCTCGTGTAGCCAGGCTGGCCTGGAATCTGCTGTGTAGCCAAAGACCTTAAATTTTTGATCTTGCTGCCTCCACTTCCCAAATGCTAGGATTTCAGGCCTAGTTTATGTGGTGCTGGGGCTCAGACCCAAGACTACATGCATGCCAGAGAAGCTCTCTAACTGAGCAGTATCCCCGGCCCTGTCTTTTTCCACTGTGAGGGGAGTGGCATTTAGTCTAGTCGCAGGAGGAGGATCTGAAGGGCTTTGACCAGATGCTCACATAAGTGCACTTTTCCCCCAACAGCTTTACTGAACTACAATCCACATACTCATTTAAAGTATTTGCTTGTTTTGCGGTATGTTCATGTTGTTGGGTGACAATCATCATATTCTCCCGTACATGTTATTTTCTTGTTTGTTTTGGGAAAGAAGGAATCTGATGAGTGTGACGTGATGCTTGTGTTTTAGGACATTGCTCTTCTCTTCCCACTTTACGGGTCACCTGCACATCTTAAACCCAGTCACTTCATCCCAGCATCAGGTAACGGTTCATCTTTCTGATCTCTATATTTTCCCAATCCAGGCATTCCGCACAAACAGAATCATAAACTATGAGTCCTTTTGTATCTGGTTCCTTTCATTTACTGTTTCCTACAATATCCTCAAGGTTCATCCATGCTATATTCTTCTTCTTCTTCTTCTTCTTCTTCTTCTTCTTCTTCTTCTTCTTCTTCCTCCTCCTCCTCCTCCTCCTCCTCCTCCTCCTCCTCCTCCTCCTCCTCCTCCTTCTTCTTCTTCTTCTTTTGAGTCAGGGTTTCTCTGTGTAGCCCTGGCTGTTCTGGAACTCGCTCTGTAGATCAGGCTGGCCTTGAACTCACAGAGATCCACCTGCCTCTGCCTCCCGGGTGCTGGGATTAAAGGTGTGCACCACCATCTGCTCAGCTCTTTATTTTTATGTATATGAGTGTTCTGCCTACATGTATGTCTGAGTACCACATGTGTGTAGATGTAATTCTAAACCAGGCAACTTTATTAACATACAAATAAAATCAATTTCAGCACGAATAAAATATCACCATACATGTGTGTCATGCTCTAGGCCAGAAAAGGGTTGAATCACCTGGGACTTGAGTTCCACATGGTTGTGAGCTATCATATGGTTGCTGGTAATTGAACCCAGATCCTCTGCAAGAGCAACCAGTATTCTTAACTACTGAGCCATCTGTCCAGGCCCAGTGTCTCTGTTCCTTTTGCTCCTGAGCTACATACTACACATTGGCTAGCCTGTGAACTTTGGGGCGGGGGTGTCTCCCATTCGCACATCTCACTATAGTAGTGCTGGGGTTACAGATGCACGTTACTGTGTTTGGTTTTTGCATGGGTTCAGTCTGAACTTGGACCTGGCTTGTGCAACAAGTGCTTTTGTCCCCTGATCCATCTCCGCCCCACCACGTTTGTCTTTTGATACAGGACCTCATGTTGCCTAGGTTGACCTCAATCTTAACTATGTAGCCATCTGTGAGTCCTCCAGCCTCAGACTCCTAAATTCTGGGATGACAGGCATGAGATACCATGGCCATTTCAGCATCCACTTTCAATGGTTATCCCATGGTCACAGATGAGGGAACTGATTCAGGGCGAGACTGAGTTACTTGCCCAGCGTCTCTGCATCCGCAGTGATCAGCACAGGGCCTGGCACAGCTTCAGAACCCCAAAGATTCACGTAAGTCGTCCTTGGACTAACTGATGGTCACACAATCTAGACGAGGCCTCGGATTTCAAGCTCCTATTGGGGACACTGCCTTCTGACTGAGGCCAGTGTCTCTCACCATTGACCGCAGAAAAACAACTGTAGACGCAGTTATACACAAGCTGGGCGCTCCCTAGAATGGAGACGCTCATTTCTCAGAGTCCCCTAGTTGAAAAACATTTACAATCAGGAATCCGAAGTGTTTAGGCTTTTGCTCTCCCCCCGCCCCCACCTTTTTTAAAAAATAAAAGTTTAACTATGCAGTCCAGGCTGACCTCGAACTCGAGGCAATCCTCCAGCCTCAGCCTCCCCAAGTACTGGGATTAAAGGTGCGCGCCATCACCCGTCCGGGTGCAGGGATGCACGACGTAAGCGTCTTTCTTTGGTCCGCCTGCCCTCGATGGACTTGAAGTGGGATAACCATTTCCTCAGGACCGCCATCCGGGACGCGCAGGCGCACACCAACGCACGGCTAGGACAGAGGATTAAAAAGCTATCCGCGGCGGAGTCCGTCAGTGTCCCGTCCGCCCAGCCAGGAAGGGGCCGCTCTCTCCCGCCACGGGTCGTCTCGCCTCCTCTATCCCGTCCTGCTTTGCGGCGCAGGGGCAAGATGGCTGCCGAGAAGCAGGTCCCGGGTGGCGGTAGCGGTGGCGGCGGCGGCGGCGGCGGGAGCAGCGGGAGCGGCGGCGGCGGGAGCGGCGGCGGACGCAGTGCCGGAGGAGACGAGAATAAAGAAAACGAACGCCCTTCAGCCGGATCGAAGGCAAACAAAGAGTTCGGGGATAGCCTGAGTTTGGAGAGTATCCTGGAGCAGTGGCCTACCTAGCAATGACTACGTGTCGATCTGGAGGGCTGGGGGCGGGAGAGGCAGCGGGTGCCGGCCCCTGGGCTGCGGAGGCCGGGGCATGCAGTTTCTCTTGCTCTTCATTTTTGGAGCTCACAGGGCCAGGGTTTGCCTCTCGTCCGGTCTTCCCTCGCAAACTCCTCGCCTTCCAAGCTTTTTTGCCAAGTCGTGTAGAGATGTTGGGCAGGTTCCCTCTGTTGCCCCTCAGATGTCCAGTTGGAGGGTTGAGCTGGGATTGACAGGCTAGCCATCCCGCAGAGCTCCTGGTTGGTACCTCGAGCCCCTGAACTGTGGAGAGGAAACTGCAGCCTTAACTTTTCAGCGTAGGGCTATTGTCCGACAGCTGTTGTATGCTGGATAGTAAATCTTACAGCTAGATGCTCTGAAAGTGTACTCCCCGGAAAAGCTTCTTACCTGTTTAGTTTGTTTTATATCGTGTGTGTAGTAGTTTCCTAAGTAGGCCTGTAGGGTGTTTTTTTGTTTTGTTTTGTTTTTTTTCTTTTCCCGCATGGGTGTGGGTGTAGGTGCTGGTGCAGTGTGTGCAGGTCAGAGGTCAACATTGCCTTCCTAACTCTCTACCTTATTTTTTGAGACTGGGTCTCTCACTAGACCTGGAGCTTATCACCTGCAATTGGAGCTCACTACAGGGATCTTTCTGTCTCTGTCACCCCAACTTTGGGATTATGTGTGCAAACCACTGGGTATGGCCTTTTAAACATGGGTTCTGGGCAATCCCAACTCAGGTCTTCAGGCTTAGACAGCAAATCCTTTACCAGCTGAGCAATCTTCCCAGCCTTAAGAAATTTTTAGGTTTTTATTAGTTTATATATCATTTGTGTAAATTGCAATAGCAGTCTGTGGCTTTTTTGGTTCTGTGTGTTCTCTTAAGTATTTTAAAATGTTTTGTTATGTGTGTGTTTGCCTGCATGTATATATATGTGTACTACATGTGTGCCTGGTGCCCACAGAGACCTGAAGAGGGTGCTGGGTCCCCTGGAACTGGAGGTATAGCCGGTTAAGCACCTCTATTTGGTTTTGAACCTGGATTCCTCTGCAAGAGCAGGGTGCTCTTAACCACTGAGCTGTCCCTCTAGCCCATTTTTGTGTTTTGAGACAAAGTTTTGCTGTGTTGTCCAGTCTGGCCTTGACCTCCTGCTCCTCTTCTCTGGACCTTCTGAGGGTTGTGATTATAAGCAAACAATACCACTGCCTGAGTCCTTTGTGTTTTTTGGGATGCCTATCAAACAGAGATGATTTAGAGGAATTTCTGAAATAAAACATTAGCTTTTTGTGTAAATTCTCATGGATTTTTTTTTTTTCTTTCAAGGAAGGGTTTCTCTGTGTAGTTTTGGTCCCTGTCCTGGATCTCACTCTGTAGACCAGGTTGGCCTCGAACTCACAGAGATCCACCTGCCTCTGCCTCCCCAGTGCTGGGACTAAAGGCGTGCGCCATCACCGCCGGCAATTCTCACGGGTTTATAGCTGTGCTTTTTGCTCTGGAAATGTCACATTCCTTTTTTCAAAATATGAGCATTGGTGTTTTGCCTGCTTGCATGTTTGTGTGAGGGTGTCAGATCTTGGAGTTATAGAAAGTTGTGAATTGCATGTAGGTGCTGGGAATTGAACCCAGGTCTTCTGGAAGAACAGTCAGTGCTCTTAACCTCCGAGCCATCTCTCCAGCCCATATCATTCTTGATAAATATTAGAATGCACTAGTTTTATTATGAACTCCAGGAAGGAGAAAAACTTGGATTTTTTTTTTTTTTTTAAATGGGAACTGGCTTATTTTGGTTGGCATGTGTTAATCATAGGTTTTGGAAGCATTGCAGCTAGTAAGGAAAGTTAAAATTTGGCAAGCACCAGCGGCATAGAGGTGTCTAGTCAGTACCTGACGTTTGTAACCAGTCTGTTTGAATGAGTGTTGTGAGGTGCAGGTGGACCACTCCTCAGTGTCAGCATTGAAACTCAGCTTTCTTTACTGTGCTAGATTTCAGCACTTCCACAGGCTTCCCTCCCTTTTTGTCTGAAAAAAGTAACAGTTGGAACAATTCACTTTTCTGTAAACTTAGCCTTGTCCTTTGACAAGATAACTGTTGAAAAATGATTACAAAAGAATCCCATAGTTACCATCCTCAGGCTTGTTAGTACAGGTGATGAGTGTGCAGCTTTTGATCTATTGGATTCTTACCACTGTAAGCTACAGGGGTCACCTACGACCATTGGAAAACACAGATACTCACATTACGATTCATAACAGTAGCAAAATTACAGTTATGAAGTAGCAATGAAAATCATGTTACAGTTGGGAGTCAGCACAACATGAGGAACTGTGATAAGGGTCTCAGCATTAGAAGTTTGAGAACACTGCTGTGAGCTTTTCCTTGACCTTGGCTCTAGTTCTTCAGATTATCAAGGAGTCCCAGCAGCAGCATGGCTTACGGCATGGAGACTTCCAGCGGTACAGGTCAGTGTCCTGAACTCCATGTGTGGTAGTAATTGTGGCATTTTCTAATGCGGCTGCTTCCGTTCATTTCCTGCTCACTTTGCTGTATCAGAAGGTATGCCTAGATGGTCCAGAATTATGTTTATGTTGTCTTCAAAAGGTATGTAATTTCTAAATAATTTCTAGTTTTGTTGTTGTTTTTGGTGTTTTTGAGATGGGCTTTCCTTGTGTAATCCTGGCTGTCCTGGAACTCGCTTTGTAGACCACGCTGGCCTACAAAAACTGATCTGCCTGCCTCTGCCTTCTGAGTGCTGGGATGAAAGATGTGTATGTACTACCGCCACCCAGCATAATTTAAAAATTTTTATGGCTCAGTAGTTAAAAGCAGCAGAGGACCTGGGTTTGATTCCCGGCACCCAGATGGTTCACAGTCTCTGTTGAAAGCCCTTATCTGGCCCCTGCCATCACTGCATGCATCTAGTACACAGACATACATTCAGGCAAACACTCATACACATAATAAAAGTAAGTGTTTGGTTTGTGTGCTTGCTGAGGTCTGTTGTGGCCTTTGACTGAGGAGGGGTTAGAAGGTTCTCCCTAAAAAGTCACTCTTTTTTACTTTGTGATTACTAAGTATTTTATGAGAGAAAACTTTGAAATGAAATTCTGTGAATGTGCATTCTTGTTAGACTCACATATATATTCATATATATCCTGTATGTGCTCATAGTGTCCAATTGATTTCATGAGTTATAAGCTAATATTTTGATTGTTTAAATTGACTCAGGGGGTTGGGGATTTAGCTCAGTGGTAGAGCGCTTGCCTAGCAAGTGCAAGACCCTGGGTTCAATCCTCAGCTCAAAAAAAAAAAAAAAAAAAATTGACTCAGGCTTGGTCAGCAGAAACCCTTTCAGATGGGCTAGCTCTCTGACATAACTGACCCAGTCTTCCCTTACTAAGTAACTGTAGTCATGTTTGTTTGTTTGTTTACTTATTTTAAGACTTATTTATTGATTATGTATACAGTATGTATGACCAGAAGAGGGCACCAGATCTCATTACAGATGGTTGTGAGCCACCATGTGGGTGCTGGGAATTGAACTCAGGACTCTGAAAGAGCAGTCAGTGCTCTTAACCTCTAAGCCATTTCTCCAGCCCCCATATTTTTGCATATAATAGAATATACCCTTTTCAGATGCAACTTTATTTTTATTGGGATTGAGCCTGGGACCGTTGTATGCTTGCTAAGAACTTTATTACTAAGCTATAGCCCCACCTCAGAGTACATTGGTCTTAGGGATGTAGTTTGGGTTAGTTTTTTTAAACAAGGTCTGTGTTGTCCACACTGGCTTCCAGCTTGCTGTCTCACCACCTGCAAGTGCTTTACAGGTAGGCACCTGGCTTATGTTTTCTATTTTCTTTTTTTTTTTAAATTTTTTTTTTTTTTTTTGAGATAGTCTCACTATATAATTCTGACCTCAGAATTGCTATGTAGCCCAGGCTAGCCTTGAACTAGTATCTTCTTAAGTCAACTTGCCACATGCTGATAGTACAGGTGTGGGCCTCCATTCCTGGTTGTTGTTTATTTTTTTGTTTGTTGTGTGGTCCTGGAGGTTGTGCCCTAATTGTAGACACTGAGGCGAGTGCTCTGCTGTTGTGTTCATCCCTAGGTCTTGCTTGTTTGAGGCAGTGTCTCACTATGCCTTGGACTGGCTTGACAAGGAGGCTCACAACCGTCTATAACTCCAGTTCCAGGGGATCTGATGCTCTCTTCTGGGCAGGTGCCCATGGAGTACACACAAGGGTGTTGGCTCTCCTGGAACTAGAGTTACTGCTCAGGGCTTATGAACCAACCACCTGATGGGGTGCTGGGAACTGAGTAGGAAGTGGCCTTAACCTTTCTAGTGCCTTCTGTTTAGTTTGCTTTTATTTATTTTGTCTTCACATGTGTTTGTATATGTATGTGCTTGCTGAGGTGTACATGTAAAGGTCAAGGGGACAGCTTGAGGAAGTCGGTTCTCTCGTTCCACCATGTGAGTCCCAAGGATGGAACGCAGGTTGTCACCCATCGGCTTGTCAGCTGATGTCTTTTCCCACTGAGCCATCTCCCTGGCTCCAGTTTTGGCCTTTTTGATGGGCCGAGTGGAGTAGTGTGAGGAAGCAGAGAACAAAGAGTTCAGGACATTCTGCTCTAGTTACCGAAAGAGTTTGCCTGTGTGTGTGCATGGCGCACACATGCCCCTTTCAACAGAATGAATCCAGACTCACTTGGGTCTCAGCCTGCGAAATGTCCTGTGTGTGCTGAGCTGCTCCCTTACTGGAGGAAATTCTAACGTGCTCTTTCCTTGTTTAGGGTTGCACTTGTTTATTGTCTGGTCACATGACTTCAGCATCATAGTTGTGTAATCAGGCGCTGCTTGAGGATGGTTGGGAGCGTGGTTTTCTTACACAGCAGATTCATGGAAGTCAGCCTCCCTAGGCTGACAGTTGCTAGTAAACACATGCTGATTATTGCTGTCCTTCTGTTGGGGACTTGAGCGGCTCTGAACTTGTCTGGCACAGCAACTGCTGCTTCTCCACAGCTGTGCTCCTGCTGGTCACACCCCAGACACTCTTCCACGCTTCTCCCTCCTAGCAGCAAGAGGTGAGCTGGGCTCGAGCATGCTACCTCACGGGAAGCTTCCCCGTCCCGCACTCTCTGCTAAAGAGTGCGCTTATGCACCCTTCTTGGGTCTTCCTCTCGACCCAAGGCACAGGGCTGGCTCCGTCTTCTTTCTTTTCTTGAGTTCCACATAGCATATGAATTAGAAACTGTTAGAATGGAACAAAATGAACGACTCTTTCATTATCCTGGAGCCCGAGAGATAAGTAGGTGTGTATGCTGGACAATTTTTTCTTCCCCACCTCGGAGCTGAGGCCTGAACCCAGGGCCTTGTGCTTTCTAGGCAAGTGCTCTACCACTGAGCTAAATCCCCAGCCCCGTGGACATTTTGATAGATTTCAGATTTAGACTTTACTGCCTGCTTATTTATTTTGGGTTTTGGGGCAGGGTCTCATAGCTCAGGCTGTGTAGACAGGCTGATTTGTTTTCAATTCCTGCTCCTCCTGCCTCGATCTCAGAGCTGTGTGTGCACCACTATGCCTGGCTCTTGTTTCAGCAGTCTGTGTCCTGGTAGCTTTTAAGAGGTGTGTGAGGGCTGGAGAGATGGCTCAGCAGTCAAGAACACTGGCTGCTCTTCCAGAGGACCGGGGTTCAATTCCCAGCACCTACATGACAGCTCACAACTGTCTGTATCTCCAATTCCAGGGGATCTGATACCTTCACACCAATGCACATAAAATAAAGTTAAATAAACTATTTAAAAAAAAAAAAAAGAGTGTGTGATTCTGGGGTTGGAGAGATGGCTCATCAGTTAAAAGCACTGACTGACTGTTCCTCAGAGCGAGGACCCACATGATGGCTCCCAAATGATTGTAACTCCACTCTCAAGGGATCTGACACCCTCTTCTGGCCTATAAGGGGACCAGTCACACAAATGGTATACACCGAACACATAAAAATTTAAAAAAAAAAAAAAAAAAGACTCTTTAAACTAACTGTGATAATGGAGTAATATTTTAAGTATTTTAAGCAAGACATATGGCTCACACAGGAATTGATAAATGGAGGCAGGAGGATTACCTTGGAATTTGAGCTCAGCCTGGGCTATCTAGTGAGTTCCAGAACTGCTTGGGCTACAATGTTGGACCCTAACTCAAAAAAACCAAGAAGGGGGAAAACCTAACTGTTTTGTATTGTGAATTAGATGCACTAGTACTTTGATTTATGGGTTTGTAGATTTCATTGTTTCCTGTGGCAGCAGTCACATTGGCTAGCCAGCGTGTGTTAGCTCTTTAGTTGTTTGGCAGGTGACATGATGTCAGTAGTCACCATAACCAGCCCTCTGAACCTTTGCCCTTACTCTGTTATAGAATATTCTCTCCAAAGTACCGAACGGATTTTGTTTTGTGTTTCATCCCAGGGGCTATTGTTCTAGAAGACAAAGACGTCTCCGGAAAACACTCAACTTTAAGATGGGGAACAGACACAAATTCACCGGAAAGAAAGTAACTGAGGAGCTCCTGACTGATAACAGGTGCCAGGCTCTAAGTTCGCCTTGCTGACACCTGGACTGAACAGTGCCAGACAGCACACTGAGCCCTTGAATTTTCTCATGTGCCCTCTGAGCAGCTCTGGCTCTGTGGGGTCTTGTGCTGTACTGTTCCTGCATCTGTAGGTGAAGAGATGTCCAGTAGCTTGCTCAAAAGCTGTGCTGGTGGTTGGGGTATAGTTCAGTTGGTGGAGTGCCTGTCTAGCACACACAAACCCTGGCTGTGATCCCAACACTTAGGAAATGGAGGCAGGAAGATGAAGAATACGGGGCTGTCCTTGGCTCCATAGTGAATCTGAGAGCAACATTAGCTATGTGAGGCCCTAGCTCCAATTGCTCCTTTCTCCCCACAGGAAAAGATCAGTCTGTGAAGTCATTCTGGAGCTTCAGTGTGGACCAAGTTGTTCTCTGAGGCGGGAGAGACAGCTTGTTGCTAGGGCGCTAACGTGCAGCATGTGACAGTAAAAAACTGGGGAGTAGCCGAGTGCTGGGAAGGGGCAAACAGCAGGACCACTGGGGTGTGCTGGCCAGTCTAGCCAGTCAGAGAGCTCCAGCCTAGCAAGGACCCTGTCTCCAAACGTAAGGTGGAGACTAGAGCAATGGCACCCAGTGTTAACCTCTGACCTCCGAGTGCATGCACATAGACACACATGCACAGGTGTAGATACCACACACACATACATACAGAGAAGTTTTGTTTAATTCATTTCAATATTGTTTATAAAGACTGAAGCCTTCAGAGCCTAAAATAGGATCCTTTATAAAAAATAAAAAATAGGGATGGAGAGATGGCTCAGCAGTTAAGAGCACTGACTGCTCTTCCAGAGGTCCTGAGTTCAATTCCCAGCAACCACATGGTGGCTCACAACCATCTGTAATGAGATCTGGTGTCCTCTTCTGGCCTGCAGGGACACATGCAGGCAGAGCACTGTATATATAATAAATAAGTTAAAAATAAATAAATAAAAAATAAAAATCTGATAGCACACACCTTTAACCCCAGCACTTGGGAGGAAGAGGCAGGTGTGAGTTCAAGGCCAGCCTGTTCTACAGAGTGAGTTCCAGGACAGCTAGAGCTACACAGAGAAACCCTATCTCAAAAAAAAAAAAAAATCCTGAGGATCATAACAGACTTAGGTTACTGACCCTTCAGGAAGTGCCAGCTGTGGAGTGTGTTAGGCACATTAGTGCAGGGTGAGGAGCAGAGAGGTTGGAGTTGCCCACAGTCACACAGCTAAGAGAAGGAGGCCGTGGGACTCCAGCTCAGGCTCTAGTGCAATGGCTCATCACTCTTCAACATCACTGTCTGTTTGAGGTTTTTGGATGTTTGCTTGCTTGCTTTGAGATAGGGTCTCATTTTGTAGCCTAGGCTTGCCTGGAACTTGTAATCCTCCTGCCTCAGCCTCCCAAGTGCTGGAGTTACTAGTGAGTACCACCATGCCCAACATAATATCCTGCCACTTAAACACTTGATTTCCAATTGGGTTCCAGTCCTAGGCTGGCCTGATTGGAGATGACCGAGGCTTTTCAGTGAGATATACCCAGCTGATTGGAGATGACTGAGGCTTTTCAGTGAGATATACCCAACTGGTGACTAGAAGTGTGAGGAGGAGCTCTGGTTGGCTCAGAGATGCTGACTTGGAACTTGTACTGTGAGGAAGGAATCCTGAAGGAGGAGAAAAGCTGAGAGACGGGGCACTGTACCTCAGAGGATGCGTTTGGGTCCGGTGTTCCTAGCCCTCCTTCACTCTCGCAACCCTCTGGTGTAGGTACTTGCTGCTGGTTCTGATGGATGCAGAGAGAGCCTGGAGCTATGCCATGCAGCTCAAACAGGAAGCCAACACCGAGCCCCGAAAACGGTTTCACTTGCTGTCTCGCCTTCGCAAAGCTGTGAAGCATGCCGAGGAACTGGAACGTTTGTGTGAGAGCAACCGTGTGGATGCCAAAACCAAGCTAGAGGCTCAGGTCACTGACTTCACATCCAGTTTTTCTTTATTGTGGAGATTAGAGACAATAGCTTTAAAAAAAAACCCAAAACAAGGGGGTTGGGGATTTAGCTCAGTGGTAAAACTAGGCCCTGGGTTGGGTCCTCAGCTGGGAGGGGGGAGGAAAAAAAAAACCCTACAGCCAAACAGAGCAGTTTCTTATGTTAACCATCGAAGGGGCCTCCTGTGGCTAGCCATGTACTCTACAAGCTACAGCCCTGACTTGCTTTCGAAGGTTTGTCTCTTATTTTTCAGCTATTAGGTTTTTATACTTAGCTCTAGTCTTTTGATAATAATCAGGCTTCTTTTAGTGCATAGGTAGAAAGTTTTATACCTGGAAAAATTCCCGGGAATATTTTTGGCAATCAATTTGTTTTTAGAGATGATAGATAATAAAGATTATATACAATATATTTTATGTTATTTTATGTGTGTAACTCTTGCCTGAATGCCTGCACTCTCTGTGCATGCTAGGGATGATAGATACTAACGGTTACATTCAACTCATTTTTGTTTGTAATTATTTTGTGTGTGTGGATGCTTTAGCTGCATGTATGTCTGTGCACAATGTGTGTGCTTGGTACCCACGGAGGCCAGAAAATACCCATGGAGGCCAGAAGATACCCATGGAGGCCAGAAGAGCTTTGGTTCTGAGTTAGAGAGTTGTGAGCTGCCATGTGGGTGTTAGGATTGAATCTGGGTCCTCTGGTGAAGCAGTCAGTGCTCTTGACTATCCTAACCACTGAGCCATCTCTCCAGCCCTGTTTTTGGTTTTTTAACCAGGACTTTATAGTTCAGGCTTAACTTGAATTCACTTTATAGCCAAGCCTGAACAAGTCCTGAGATTATAATCATGTGTTCAGCTCCTTTTTCTTCAGGAGTAGGAGAGTGCAAGTTTTCCCATCCAGGTTAGTGTCAGACTCTCTTACTCCTCCTGCCTCAATTTCTAGAATACTCTAGGATTTTAAGGTGTGCATTACCATGCCTGGTAGTATTGAACTTTAACAAAAGCTGTCATTGTGTCTGATGTGTTTGTGTATGAGGGCAGATGCTCATTTGTGGAAGGAAGAAAGAAAAGTTATTGGGGGATTTGGGTTCCAGGGATCAAACTCAGGCTTGCACAGAAATACTTTTGCCTGCTGAACATCTCCAAGGTCCAGTATGGAACCTCTGAAGCTTACGGGATGGTCTAGAAACTGACTGTTAAGTGAAATGAAGTAAGATACTCTGCCCTTGGGGGCTGGAGAGATGATTCAGTGGTTAAGAGCACTGGCTGTTCTTACAGAGGTCCTGGGTTCAATTCCTAGCACCCAGCATGGCAGCCAACAACTGTGTAATTCCAAGGGCTCCTCTGATACCCTCTTCTGGCCTTCACCAGCACCAGGCACACATGTGGTGCACAGACATATATGCAGGCAAAACACCCGCACACATTTGAATAAGAAAGAAAAGTTAACTTAATTTCAAGGCATGGTGAAGCATGTCTTTAATACTTAGGAGGCAGAGGCAGGTGGAACTCTATGAGTTCAAGGCCAGCCTGGTCTTCATAGTGGCGTCCAGCCCAGTAAAAGCTGCATGGTGAGATATTCCGAAAAGAGAGAAAGAGAAAGAAAGTCACCTTGAATGTCTCCACACAGGTGCTATCAGAGTTAGAGGCCATCAGGGCACAGGGCTAGAACATTGGTTGTTTGTGCTGAAGCAGTTTTTGTTGGACTAAGTGTGGAGCGCAGTGGTGGAGCGCAGTGGTGGAGCGCAGTGGTGGAGCGCAGTGGTGGAGGTGGAGCGCAGTGGTGGAGGTGGAGCGCAGTGGTGGAGTGCAGTGGTGGAGCGCAGTGGTGGAGGTGGAGCGCAGTGGTGGAGTGCAGTGGTGGAGCGCAGTGGTGGAGTGCAGTGGTGGAGGTGGAGTGCAGTGGCGGAGCGCAGTGGCGGAGCGCAGGGGTGGAGCGCAGTGGGCGGAGCGCAGTGGCGGAGCGCAGTGGCGGAGCGCAGTGGCGGAGCGCAGTGGTGGAGGTGGAGCGCAGTGGTGGAGGTGGAGCGCAGTGGTGGAGTACCTGCCTAGGATGTGCAGAGCCCCAGGTTCCTTCCATAGCACCCCAAAAACAACTAAAAAAGCAAACCTGGCAAGCCTCTTGCTTAGCGGTTCTTTTGCGCCCCTCACAGGCCTACACAGCTTACCTCTCAGGAATGTTGCGCTTTGAACATCAAGAATGGAAAGCTGCCATTGAAGCTTTTAACAAATGCAAGTAAGTCCTCCGGTGCAGAGGCAGCGCTGCTTTCGTTAAGTCTTGGTCAAGCTGCAAACCCTGTTCCTACTGTCTGTGCATGTTAGGACAGTGCTTTTCCCTACAGCCAGTTTATTCTCTTTTTGTCCTTAGACTGCTCTATTCTGATAGTCAGTAAACTACCTTCAAAGGGCTTGTGTTTTAGTTTTGGTCACATGGTCCTTGTGAGTTTGCTTCCTTAAAATATGGCTGCCATAATACCTGCTGTTTCTTTGCTTGCAGAACTATCTATGAGAAGCTGGCTAGTGCGTTCACAGAGGAGCAGGCTGTGCTGTATAACCAGCGTGTAGAAGAGATCTCACCCAACATCCGCTACTGTGCTTACAACATTGGTGAGCAGGCCAAGGCAGTGCTCCTCACCTGACATGGTTTGCTTCGAGGCTTATGTGCCTTTCTCTGTGTTTAACATCCATCCTTGGCCTGAGGGTGTTCGTTTGTCTGGTTTTGGGTCTCACTATGTAGACTGGCCTGGAACTCACTCTGTAGACTAGGCTGGCCTCACACTCATAGAGACCCACATGCCTCTGCCTCCTGAGCCCTGAGATTGAAGGTGTGTGCTGCTGTACCTGGCTGGGCCTCAGTTTTGAAGATAGCAAAAGTAGAGCTGTCTGATGTGTACTGTGCCACACGAACCCACATACACACAGGTTGATGATGATGGCGATAATGATGAGCTGTCGGACAGCCTCCCTCCAATCTGTAGACTTTGGCTTCGTTTGTGTCCCTTTATCTTCTCTCCTCCTTAAGAACAGTTAGCGTCCTCAGCCAGTGCTATCCTCCTCTTTCCAGAGGAGTTCCAGGTGTACAGTGAAGCAAGGTGAAAGATCAGCCCACACCTGTGTCACGCCCTTCCCATCAACCCCACAGAGTGGAATTTTTTTCCTTACAGATGTTCGATTTGTGTGTTTGTGCCTGCCCAAGCTTATGTGTACTATGTGCAGGCATTGCCTAGGAGGCTAGAGGAGAGTGTCAGAGCCCTGGAACAGCTGGTTATGAGCTGCCTGACGGGTGCTGGGAACTGAGCCCAGGTCCTCTGTAAGAGCAGTGGATGCTCTTCGCACTGAACCATCTCTCCAGCCCCACCAGAGTAGTACTTTTGTACAATTGAGCCTATATTAACATACCGTAATGTCTCAAAGTCCATAATTAATCTTAGGGCTCAGCTTGACATTGAGCTCCTGAGAATTTAGACCAATGTAATGACATGTACCCACCATTATTACCAGTGTTTCAATGCCCCAGTCAATTCATTTTGGAAAAACCTCATCTTCCAAGCAGATGGTGTTGAGGACCTGCTGTAGTGTGGGTCTTCTTCACTAGAGGGGAATACTGTCACTCTGAATAAAAGATCCCCCTCTCTCTCTGTCTCTCAGGGGACCAGTCAGCTATCAATGAACTCATGCAGATGAGACTGAGGTCTGGGGGCACAGAGGGGCTCCTTGCTGAAAAACTGGAGGTAATGTATAATAAACATGTTTGTGAAAGATGATTTGAAAAAGTCTAGACATAATATGTAATTCAGCTGCTGGATATATTTACTATTAATATATGTATATTTATAGTTGTATCTACATTAAAAAAACTTCCCTAAATTTTTAAGTATTTAACTTATATGTATACTTACCATCAACATATGCATGTGTGTGTGTGTGTGTGTGTGTGTGTGTGTGTGTGTGTCTACTTTTTTGTGTGTGTAATCCTGGCTGGCCTGAAACTCACAGAGACCCATGTACTCAGCCTCTTAAGTGCCAGGGTCAAAGGTGTATGTCACTACACTTGATTTATATCTCACTGTGTAGCCCTTGATAGGCTGGATCTTGCTGTGTAGACAAGCCTGACCTTGAACTCATAGAGATCAAGGTGTATTAGGATTAAGGTGTGCACCACCATGCTTGGAAAACTTCCCTAAATATTTACACACTGTGTGTGTGTGTGTGTGTGTGTGTGTGTGTGTGTGTGTGTGTGTATTTTCAGGCTCATTCTTTTTTGGTTTTTCGAGACAGGGTTTCTCTGTGTAGCTTTGCGCCTTTCCTGGAACTCACTCTAGACCAGGCTGGCCTCGAACTCACAGAGATCCGCCTGCCTCTGCCTCCCGAGTGCTGGGATTAAAGGCGTGGTCACCACCTCCCAGCTCAGGCTCATTCTATTGGCTGATCTTGAACTCGTGGTAATCCTGCCTCAGCCTTGTCAGCATTAGAATTACAGATAGGAGCCACTATACCTGGAAACCTTTTTTTCTCCCTGAGCAAGTGACATAGATTCAAAGGAAAAATAAGAAATGTAAGAAATTGGGGGAAGAATTTTGACTTTCCATACACTAAAATTCATGATACCAGGGGAAATTTAAAATAAGTAGCAATCTTGTCTGTTCTCAGGGTGTACAGTGTTGGCTGAGCTAGCTGACAGGCGGCCCTGTTTCCACCTGTCAGCCCGCCACTGTTAAAGCTTTAACTTCTTCCCAACCCTTGTGCAGGCCTTGATCACTCAGACTCGAGCCAAGCAGGCGGCCACCATGAGTGAGGTGGAGTGGAGGGGGAGGGCGGTCCCAGTGAAGATTGACAAAGTGAGGATCTTCTTACTCGGACTGGCCGACAATGAAGCTGCCATTGTCCAGGTGAGGAGGAGAGACCCATGGGGCTCCCAGCTGTGTGTCTGAAGGTCGTCTAGCGGTCAGGCTGTGGTCACACAGAGGTGTTCGTTCCCCCCAGACACAAGTTATCTTAAAGCTGTTTAGGGGTTGGTAAATGTAGAGATAGACTCCTTTGAATAAGATTAGTTGGAAGTCAAGTATTGGGGAATTACATCTAAGCGTGGAGAATTTCACAGTGTGGAAAGGTTTGCTCACGCAGAGGGGCACACCAGGCCAGCAGGTGGTGCAACTGCTATTACACTCCTGCAGTCTGACCTCTTGTCCTCACCGTCTCGGCCTCAGCGCCACCTCTCATTCCTGGGCCGCTCCGGAGAGCCTGGGTGAACCAGAATATCTTGTTCTGTGTTCTCTCCATGTAGTAATCATGCAAAAGCTATACTTGAAGCTACTTACTGACATAATTACCTGCTTGTGGCTGAGAACAACCAGATGTAGCCCCAAAGATACAGATCCTGGAGCACTCAGTTTATGAGGAGCAGTGATTGAGGCCCTTAGATCTTCTCCACAGGTGGTGAGGGGCATCTTTTAAAACTGAGGTTCTCCCCATGGCCTCCTGGGTCAGAGGAATTTCTAAGGCCTGGCAGTTGCCAGTGTATCCCAGGTTGTGGATGGGACGTGGAGTCTGCATTTCAGCTTGTGTTGATGAGGATGTTGAGCCTCTAGACTTTCCAGCCACTTTTCACAGTTTATTTGTTTGTTTGTTTACTTGTTTTGGTTTTTTAAGACAGCGTTTCTCTGTGTAACTGCCCTGGCTGTTCTGGAATTCGCTCTGTAGACCAGGCTGGCCTTGAACTCACAGAGATTCACCTGCCTCTGCCTCCCAAGTGGTGGGATTAAAGGTGTGCGCCTCCACGCCTGGCTTAAAGAACAGATTTTATTTTAGCTTTTTACATTTATTTTGTGAGAGGGCACACACATATATACATGTTTGGGTTTTTTGTAACTAAGGGCTGATATCTGGATAGACAGTCCTAAAGCAGTTTGAGGGGCTGGGGCTTAGCTCATGGGTAACAAGTATACTCATGATAAAGATCTCAGTTCAATCCCTAGCACCAGGAGGAAAAAGGCAGTTCAAAGAAGAAATTGGGAAGGAAAAAATAAAATGACCATATTCCAAACATGAGTAAATAAAACGAAAATCCATTCGGCCATGTCAGCTCATCTAGTCATTAGTTTAAGTATGTGCTTACAGAATTAAGTGCATGCATCTGTTTACTGTCCGTCACATCACACATAATAGCAGGTGTGCTTTGTAAGTGCCCCTCAAAGCCTGTCTGTCATCAGACTTGCATGGCACGTGGCTCATAGCACCCAGTGATGATGCTGCAAAGCTTTTTACAGGAAGAGGTTTTGTTGTTTGGTTTGCTTTTGCAGAGATGAGGATGAAACCCAGACCCTAAAGCATGCTAGGCCGTCACTCTGCCATGGAGTTATATCTCAGCTGTTTTTCATGTTTTGTTTTGTTTCAAAGAAGTTCTCAGTCTGAAGCCTGGAACTCACTATGTAGACCAGGCTGGCCTCAAACTCACAAAGATCTGCCTGCCTGCATCTCCTGAGTGCTGAGATTAAAGGTGTGCTCCACCATAGCTGACTTTTTCCATGTTTTACATTACTATTGAGAATAGATTTCTCAAACTAAGAACACTGTTTATATCTATTACATTTTAATAATTTATTTCTTTACCGTGTGTATGGTCAGATGTGTGCGTGTGGAGGTCCAAGGACAACTTAAAAAGAGTCAGTTTCCTCCTTCCACCACATGGTACCTAGGGATTGAACTCAGGTCTTCGGGCTTGATGGCAAGCACCCTCTAATCCTACTACTAGGGAGGAGAAGCAGGCAGATTTCTGTGTGATCAAGGCCATCCAGGGCAACACAGTAAGACCCTCAAAATAAAATAAGTAGATTTGATCTGTTTTGTGGGTGAATAGTTATTTTAATTCTTTTTTTAATTTTTATTTGTTTATTTTTTTGAGACAGGGTTTCTCTGTGTAGTGTTGGATCCTGTCCTGGATCTGACTCTGTAGACCAGGCTGGCCTCGAACTCACAGAGATCCACCTGGCTCTGCTTCCCAAGTGCTGGGATTACAGTTGAAATGTGAGGTTATTTTTTGGCAGCTTGTTTTGAAAGATTTTAAATAATTTGCAAGCTTGATAATTTTTACCCTCTTCAATTCTGAGTGGGGAAATCTATTTTCATTTGTTCATTTTATTTATTTATTATTACATTTTAAATGTATTTATTGTGGAGAGGGGAGAGAAGCATGCCATAACACACAAGTGGAGGAGGTCAGAGGGCATCTTGAGAAAACTCAGGTCTCCCCTTCCATCACGTTAGTCTGATTTTATTTATTTGTTTGTTTGGTGTCTGAGTAGGATGGAGACCATTTACCCTTTTCTAAAAAAGAGAGAAAAGCAAGCAAGCAAAACCCTTGTTTACTGTATTTCCTTGAGTTTCTCTCCTCTGGACCTCTCAGTGCTGGGTGAGGCTTCCTTCCTATCCCCTTGGTTCTCCTGTGGGTGTGGTGGGAATGTGGCTAGGCTTGCCTTGTGTGTCTCTTAGTCACACAGCACTGGCTTCCAACAATTTCTATCAACAAGTGAAAGCAGCCGAGGAATCCCTTTAGCAGGGGACACTGCAGCCAGTGTCTTCGCAGCCCCTGGCCTGGAGGCACCACTTGAGAAGAGAGCCTGAAGTACACCCTGAATGTTCAGAGTTTCCAAAAACAGTTCTAGGATTGATTTATTGAGACCAGTAGAGGAAGCTCCTCATTTCTAGGCTTCAGACCCTATGCCATAGGCTCAACTGGGAACAGGGTCCAGCCAAGGCACACGTTCTTATGCAGAGAGTTTGCCCTTTGTGTTTAGAACACACCCCTGCTGGCTCTGCAGCAGATGTGGCAGGCTGGGATGTGGAGTGGGGAGTCCTGTCTCTGCATGTTGAGAGGCTTGTCTCCTTTCGGGAGTCATCTTGGCATCAAGTACAGGTTCTAGAATAAATGTAAGCTGTAAATATATAAAGACTTCCTGTTTGGAGACATTTTGCCTTGGGCGGGAAGATTCATGGCAAGTTCTCAGATACTTGGTGGTCTCTGAGTCACTGAGCAGTGTGAGCAGCACATGGAAAACAACCGACTGAATCCTTCCTTCAGACATGCCTTTTCCTTCATTGTGGCATATTCTCATACAATCCTCAATGAAATTTACGATATATGAGAACAGCAGGGAATTTGACTGCCCATGAAGGCAGTGAAGAGCGTTAGCATTCTGGCATCCTCTAATTTCTAAGTTTGGACATTTCCTATCAATAGGAAGGAAGGCAGAGCCTCATTTATTGCCCATTGCCAGACAGCTTAGCCCTACCCATCTGAAAGGAGTGCCGTGTTTGTAAGATAATGTGGATTCAAACTGGTGCTAGGCCTGAGTCTGCTGTGGTTGACTGTTTGAGTCCTTAAGTGGTGTTAGGGGTATTCACCTATTTTACTCAGTTGTCACAGCTGCACAGAAATCTTACATTGAAAAATTAGTCGGAGCCCAGTGATGGTGGCACACGCCTTTAATCCCAACACTTAAGAGGCAGAGGCTGGCAGATCTTTGTGAGTTTGAGGACAGCTTGGTCTACACAATGAGTTCCAGGACAACCAGGGCTACACAGAGAAACCCTGTGTCAAAAAAAAAAAAAAAAAAAAAAAAGAATATTAGTTAGAGTTTGGTTGGATGATTAGGAGGGAGCTCCTCTGGGGTTGCACTGGACAGACAGACGGTGCTATGACATATCTGGATTGTTGCATTTAAATTACCACAGATACTTAGTGCCACGGTGCCACATGCTGCTGTCCACTGCATGGCAGAGTGTGGCTAGAGCACATGTCCTTCCTGCACTTCTGTTGGATAGCAGGCACTGCCTGATGTGGGAACAAGCTGATGGGGCCTTGTTTGCCCTCAAGTTACAGGATGCCATGGCCCTGATTTGTCCCAAGTTAGTGAGGGACAGGAAAGTCAAGTGACTTGTAAGTGGAAGGGTCTGTTTGGTTTAGATTGGGCAATTTACAGAGGAGATTTCTTTACACTAGAAGTAGGAAAAACATTAGCATTCTCCAGAGAGCTTTCTCTAAGCTCCTTCATCTTTTATAAGAGTGGGCCTTCTGGGCGGGCTTCTGGGCTTCCTGAGAGGTCGGTTGAATGTTGATGTTTTCTCAGGTTGGCAGTTAGTTCTGTGGAAAGTCAAACATAGCCATGGAATGCTGCTGCTTTCTTTCAGTGGGTCTGCCAGTAGCACGGGTCTGTCTGCTTTCTGCCTTTTGTCCCCTGCTCAGTCAGATTCTTTAGGACGGATAGTGTGGTGTGGCAGGCATTCAATTCATGACTCACTTTGTCATTTATCCAAGCAGTGTAGCGGAAGGTGACGCCCAGTACTTGTCACCTCATTCTTGTCAACCATTCGTGCCCAAAAGTTGTTCTCTGAGTTGGCCATGTATGACATTGGACACAGAATGTCTAGAGAAAACAACTTAGTCTGATATTTAGGAGAAATATCTTTTTGGTTGGATATTGATTAGTAATGTCTATTTCTTGCTTGAATCTAAAAGAAATCAAACTGCACATTGGCTCATATTTATAAAGGTATTTTACAGACCTATCATCTGAGCTATATTGACATCGTATTCAGGAGTTTGGCCGGGGCTACTCACAAAAGATTGTCATAGCTGGGCTTGTTGACTATCCACATTTCCTCATAGAAGGAGGGTGCCAGTAGGGTCATAGCACCCTCACCTGAGTATCCAGCCACCCTTTCCAACCAGTTATATGCAATCTGCCCTCATAGCACGGGGCCTTGGGGAAAAGGCTGAGGGAGCGGACTCCATCTGCACAGGTTTGGAGGAGGCATTACCCCTGCTGGGCACAGACCTTCTAGTGTGGGAGCTCTAAGGTCACCCATTCCTGCTTGTAGCCCCTCACCCATTGCTCTGTAAGTCTGACAAACTCATTGTTCTCCAGAGTGGACAGAGGAGTTGTACATCTATTGGTCACTGGGACCAGTGGAGCAATGGATGTCTTCATCTAGGAAGTAACAGTAAAAGGACAGCTCTGTTGACATGCAACAGCTTGACAATAGAAAAGGGAAGAAACTTCTGGTGTGTTGTTCTTCAGTAGGAAAAAGCAGCATCCTAAGGGGGTCTGTAGACTTCCCCAGGGGCACTAGTCAATGGCCCTTAGCAGAGATAGAGTTATTGGAGCTGAGTTCTGTGATAGGGAGACACTCAGAGCACCAGGGCCCTGGCAGCTTGAGATGATGCCTACAGACATGGCTTTCTTCAGTGTGTTCACTTTTTCACTATAGTTCCCGTTGTAGTATATGATGGATGCAACATCATTTGCACAGTGACATGTAAAGATATCCATGAGGGCTGGATCAGTTGCTGCTCTTTCAGACGACCCAGGGTCAGTTCCTAGCACATGTGTTGAGTGGCTCACAACTCTAGCTCCAGGGGATCTGATGATGCCTTTTGGCCTCCATGGGCACCTGTACTCATGGACACACATAGACAAGCACATATATACATAATTTAAAATAAAATAAAATTTTAAGGCTGTCTTGGGTCAGGCAAAGGTGTAAGTGTGGTGGGAGGATCAGATTACTACAGTGCCCTCCTCCAGTCTGCTCAAAACAGTCTTTGCTGCATTTCGTTTAGGCTGAAAGTGAAGAAACAAAGGAGCGTCTGTTCGAGTCCATGCTCAGTGAGTGCCGAGATGCCCTCCAGGCCGTGAGGGAGGAGCTCAAGCCTGATCAGGTGCGACTGGATCCTCCCCAGTCTGTCCTGTCCTGGGGGGGGGGCAGCGGGTCCCAGAGTCTGTGTAGCACTCTCTTAGCCTTTGGGGTGTTTGTAGATGTGATCAGCTTGTTAGTACCAGAGGCCTCTGGGCTCCATCAGGTTTATGACTTCATTCTCATGGCCTGTTCTCCATAGTGGTCATCCCATGGTTTCAGCCTCTTGTCTCCAGGAGTACTCCTGGTGTGTGGTGCTCCCCTTTTGGGTGTGATCCTTTCAGGCATCTGGACTGAAAACTTAAGAACCATTTTCTATCTCTGTGTCACCACACTCCCTTATACTGTCTCTCCCCTGTTGATGACTCCACTTGGTGTTTTGTTAAAGCAGAATCTAGCTGTGTAGCCCAAGATGGACTCCAACTCATGCTCCCTGCCTTAGCCTTTGGAGAGCTGGGCTTGCAGAGGTTGGTAGGCATGACTTGTTTCCACCTCTCTTAAATGATATTTTAACTTATACAGAGATGGCCTGTAATTGTAACATTCTTCAGACAGGCTGGAGGATTGCCAGTTTGGTAATTGAAAAATACTTGAACATTCATACCTGCAGTCTCTTCTACAACATGTGGTAACGTCTGTACAGATGCCGGACGTTAAGGACATAGAAGGCTCTGGGGCTCTTCCTCAGCTGTGACAGCACAGGGTAGACCAGGAATAGTAGACTTAGGGTCTAAAACAGGCCTACAGTGCTGCCGTGGTCTGACTCATGGCTCTGTACGCTGAACCAGCGCCTTGTGCATGCTAGGCACATCTTGTGGGGTTTTGCTTATTTTTAAAAGTTTAAGCCAAGAGCTCGTTTCCCTGACTATAAGCAAACTTAGGCTCTTTCTTTCTCAGTCTTGTGATTAGTTAGGATTGCAAGTGTGTGTTCCCATACCTTTCGGGACTGTCTGTATTGTTGGGATAAAACACTGGGCAGAGAAGCAAGTGCAAGGCCCTGGGTTCAATCCTCAGCTCAAAAAAAAAAAAAAAAAAAAAAAAGAAAAGAAAAGAAAAAGAAAAAGAAAAACACTGGGCAGAAACAGGAACCCTCAACTGGCTGTTGCTCAGCATTCTGTCACTCAAGGCTAGGTTTTGGATGTCAGTGGCAACTGGGTAATCTTGTCATTTTGTAATGTTAATAGGTCTTGATTTCTGAGGGAGACACTTGGAAGAATTTGTGGGTCTGTGCAGCGAACTTTATGGACCACGCTAGTTGAGGAGAACTGAGAGTTGAGGCCAAGAGTTTTACCTTTTACCTTCTTTACCTTTTCAGAAACAGAGAGATTATACCCTCGATGGAGAGTCGGGGAAAGTATCTAATCTCCAGTACCTGCACAGGTGAGGGTCAGTTTACTTCTGTGTGTGTTTATATCAATTTAGAGTTTTAATTTTTGTGTATCGGTACCTACATGTATATCTGTGCATCACATATGTCACTGTGCCTGTGGAGGCCAGAAGAGGGCATCAGATCCACTGGAACTGAAGTTAGAGATGGTTGTGAGCTTCATTGTGGGTGCTGGGAATCAAACCTCTGTCCCCTGCAAGATCAGCCAGTGCTCCTAACTGGAGATCTCAGCTCTAGAGACCCTTATCTCCCGCTCTTTTTTTTTTTTTTTTTTTTTTTTTTTTTTTTTGAGACAGGGTCTCTCTACATAGCCATGGCTATCCTAGAACTCACTGTGTAGACCATGCTGGCCCTGAACTCCTAGAAATCCACCTGCCTCTGTCTTCTGAGTGCTAGAATGAAAGGTGTGCACCACCAAGCCTGGCCCATTTTATGATTTCTTAATATGTAAATATGTAATAAACTATACTAATGCTTATAGATATTTTTGTTGTTGTTGTTTTTGAGACAGGGTTTCTCTCTGTAGCCCTGGCTGTCCTGGAACTCACTCTGTAGACCAGGCTGACCTCAGACTAAGAGATCTGCCTGCCTCTGCCTCCTGAGTGCTGAGATTAAAGGTGTGCACCACCACCGCCTAGCTTTCTTGTTTTATATAGAAAGTTTCATTGATTTGCATACACGTCTCTGTCTGGTTCAGTGTTGATGGCTCTGCTGCCAAGAGAGAGCTCTCCAGCTAGTAGCTCTTGGCTGCTGTTTAGTTTTGGCTTTGTTTGCTTGGTTTTGTTTACAGCTGTGGGGCAGTGGGTGGGCTTTTTGGTTTTGTGTTTTCCATTTTTTTTTAGTGTGTGTGTACATGATGAGTATGTCAGGGTTCATGCATGTAAGGTTAGAGGACAACTTTGTGAAGTTGTTTCTCCCCTCCCACCTTCATGTGGGTTCCAGGAAGAAATGCAGGGGTCCAGGTTTGTGTAGCAAGCACCTTCACCAGCTGATCCATTGCCTTGGTTTTTTGGGTTTTGTTTTGTTTTGTTGTGTGTGTGTGTGTGTGTGTGTGTGTGTGTGTGTGTGTGTGGTGTGTGTGTGTGTGTGTGTGTGTGTGTGTGGTTTTGTTGTTTTTTGTTTTGTTTTGTTTTTGTGCAGGATCTCACTGGTAGCCTAGGCTAGCCTCAAACTCTTGGGACTCTGTTAGGGAGTTTGTGACTCCTGGGAAAAGACCATAGACTCAATCCAATTATAATTAAAAGATTTGTTAGATGCTAGCAGGATGAACAGTCTCTGAGCCAAATTTGAGATTGCCATGAAAGAGAGGTGTGGGGGAGGACTTTTAAAGGGGAAACCACACAAAGACTTTGAATATCTATGCAAGCAAGCAAAACCTCTTCTGCTCTGCCAAATTAAGTGGTTAAGGCAACTCAAAACAATCTTTTTGTAAGCAAGTTATATAAGCAACGAAGAAAAGCACTTAGATCATAATAAGTAGATAGTCAATGCTGTACAGTTTTGGGTGGGTGGGGGTGTCACTGAGTCAGGGTTACTGGGAACTTACCTTCCAGGGACTGGAGTCAGAGACGAACAGCTGGTGGGTACCAAGATGGATGCCTAGTGTCAAGTGGAACTTTAGCCATATCATTCCCTATTGACTGTAGATCATATGAATCAAAATCATTGATTCACATTTAAGGGTAAATGTTGATATTTTAGTTAAGCCATTCAATCAGATCTCAGCCCCCATCTTGAGTAACCCTTTTGTAACTCTCTGATCACAGGTATTTGTAATACAGAAGGATCTGGGAGGCCAGCGTGAGCCTGGGTATGCTAATAAGGACCATGTACCTCCATTCTCAGCCCCCATCTTGAGTAACCCTTTTGTAACTCTCTGATCACAGGTATTTGTAATACAGAAGGATCTGGGAGGCCAGCGTGAGCCTGGGTATGCTAATAAGGACCATGTACCTCCATTTGTCTTTTGATAGTGAAAGGGAAATGGCTCCTTTGGTAGAGGGGAGCTAGTTTCCTAACATTCCAGCTTTTTGTTAATGATAAGGGGTGATGTCTTCTGTAACTGCATCTCAGTGAGAACGTTGGTCAGGCCCAGGAAGGCTGGAATGCTGGTCAAAGCCCTGGAGGGGGCAGGGGTACATCTGGTTTGCTGCCCAGGTTCCGTTGGACCCTCTGAAGCTAGAGAAGTGCAGGTACTTTGGAGCAGTCTGGAATGCTGGTCCCAAGCTGGCCTCTAGCTGACAGGAACTTGTCAGAAGCATCTGGTTTACATTGGCTTCAAGTCCAGGGCTTGTCAGTTCCAAAGGACCACCTGAGGCTAGTGGGTTAGGAGCAGCCTGCAGTCTTCAGCTGATTGCAGATCTGCTGGGACAGTTAGACTAGGAACAGAAGGTAAAGTTTAGGAACTTAGAGGAAAATCTTACATTTGGAACTTTCAGGCCCATTATCCTGGTAGGCAGGGGAAGGGAGGAGTCCCAAGACCAGAAGAGAGAGACATCCCATCTTCAGGAATAGGCAGGTGGGGAAATTTAGGCCGAAGTAATCTGGAGTCCAGTTGACTTGTGAGAGGTGGATCCAAGTCTTATAACTCCCTCAATTTTCTGAAGCTTATGTGAACCTTTAGTTTATAAAAAGAGATAAAAGTTTTAGATATATTAGCATCACTACTGTTTATAATCTATATTAGAATCCACATCATAGAAAAAGCAGCTAACAGGTGTCCGTAAGACAGCTGGAATGGACTTGCGCTTTGAATCATTGCAAAAGATGTAGATTTGGGTTAAAAAGCATGAACAGTTTTTCCCCTGTCTAGAGAACTGGATATGTATAGATTGGACAGAGATGGTTTTAGCCTGATGAGAAGTACCTTTAAGTCTCTACTTAGAAAATAACCAAAGGAAATTTAAAATTCTGCGCTTGTGACTGAATTGTAAGTGGTCAGTGCTCTACCGGGTTTTTTTGTTTTTTTGTTTTGTTTTTTTTTTTGGTTTTTCGAGACAGGGTTTCTCTGTGTAGCTTTGCTCCTTTCCTGGAACTCGCTTTGGAGACCAGGCTGGCCTCAAACTCACAGAGATCCGTCTGGCCCTGCCTCCTGAGTACTAGGATTAAAGGCGTGCGCCACCACGCCCGGCTAAATTCTTTAATGTGTCAAAACTATGCTTGTAATCATGCTAAGTACAAATGTAATTCACTTTCAAGGACAAGTTTTATTTAGCTTTCTGTATATCTTTTCGAGGTTAAAGCAAGTAACTGAAAACAAGCAAAGTTTGTTTAGTTCATATACACTTACTAGACAATGGCCCTCAAACTTGTCAGAGATTCTGCTGAAAACAGCATTTAAAATGTTTAATGGACAAAACTTACCATGACAGACAGACCCCAGCTCCTACAGCCATTGACAGACACCACAGGAGCCTGGTGGGGTGACCACCTAGGTAATGGGTAAGTCTGTCGTTTTAACTGATATACCGGATTATACTTCCTGATATAATTTATGCTTCTCTGATCTCTGACAGCACTGATGGCTAAACTAACTGTCAGTTGGCAGTTCCTTCCCCCAAGGCTGAAGCCACAGTGTCAAAACCAGGCCTCCTTTTTCTAGAGCTATTAAGCCTCCTGTGGAGGAAGGCAGTAACGTTTGCTGGGCTAACAGGCTTCATATTAAAGGGGTCAGGGATTTAGCTCAGTGGTAGAGTGCTCAATAGGCCTTGGTTTCGATCCTCAGCTCAAAAAAAAAAAAAAAGGTTTCAGATGTCACTTTTTACTGTTCTTTATTTAAAAGAACTTGTTCTGCAATGACTATTCTCAATAATAACTACTCATGTCTCTGAGAAATGACTAGATAAAAAGAAAAAGGTTTGCTAGGCAGTGGTGGCGCACGCCTTTAATCCCAGCACTCGGGAGGCAGAGCCAGGAGGATCTCCATGAGTTTGAGGCCAGCCTGGGCTACCAAGGATATGATGCCCTTCTCTGGCATGCAGGTATATATGCAGAGCACTCATACATAAAATACAAATAAATTAAGAATTTTAAGGGGTTGGGGATTTAGCTCAATGGTAGAGCGCTTGCCTAGCAAGCGCAAGGCTCTGGGTTCGGTCCTCAGCCCCAGAAAAAAGAAAAAAACAATTTTTTTTTTTTTTTTTAAAGAATTTGATCATTTATAAAATGACTGAACTTTAACTTGCATGTCCTAATTATCCTTATTAGTTTATAGAAGCTAGCAGCTTTAATAAGATTAGGATTTTACAGTTTTATCCTGGTTACATTTTCATCTTAAAAATTATAATTTTTTTTTTCTTTTTGCCAGAGCTGAGGACCGAACCTAGGGCCTTGCGCTTGCTAGGCAAATGCTCTACCACTGAGCTAAATCCCCAACTCCAGTATTATCTTTTAACAAGTTCAGCTCTGAGTATTTTAAACAAACATATCTAGAATTAGTATTGAGAGATTTTTGGCAGATTTTATTTTGTAACCAGTTTTTAGATTTATTTATTATGTACAGTGTTCTACCGGCATGTATGCCTGCAGGCCAGAAGAGGGCACCAGGTTTCATTATAGATAGTTGTGAGCCACTCTGTGGGTGCTGGGAATTGAACTCAGGTCTTCTGGAAGAGCAGCCAGTGCTCTTAATTCCTGAACCATCTGTCCAACCGTGTTTTACAGATTTTTTAACCACATTTAATTTAATAAGTTTTCAGATCTTAAGGTACAGAAAGTTTATGTTTAAATCTGGTTTGTTTTCTTTGTCCTAGAGTCAGCTGGCCCTCTAACCTAAGACAGAGATTTTGGAGGCAATTCTTAAACAGTCATGCTTGGGTCAGAAGAGGGCCATACCCCAGCTCCAGAGTCAGCTTTTTAATAAAATAGAACACCATAAAACAATATTTTAATATTAGCCATACCCAAAAGACACATAAATCCCCTCAGAACCAAATCCATTTATCAGTGGGAGAGACCAGTATATTCCGAGAAGAAAAAGGCTTAGAGATAAGAAATTCTGGGTTCCAGCCTCCTGCAACAGCACAGTAAGCAGCAGGCAGCAGAACAGGGGCTTATGGTATCTGGGAGGGCTGTAAGTCAGGAGTACCCACATCACCCAGCCCAGTAGTGGGAAAGTGGCAACAGGAGACTGGAGCTAATTGGAAGATAGGACAACCTAGAAAAAGACATCCTTCAGAAGCAGTGTGAGGGAAAAGGTAGAGAAGTACCCATGTACCTGTGGGAATTAAACAGCAGGTTCCTGCAAGCCAGTGAGAGAAACACACAAGCTCCAGTGAGGAGCTAGCATAGAGGCAGGCAGCCAGAAGCAGTCCACCTCGTGGAAATCCTGAAAATGTTGCATAGAACTCAAGGGACACTTTGGCTATGATCTGTTCGAATTCCCATCTCTGCAACAAAACTTGAAAATACAAATCCAGCCGGGCGGTGGTGGCGCACGCCTGTAATCCCAGCACTCAGGAGGCAAAGGCAGGTGGATCTCTGTGAGTTCGAGGCCAGCCTGGTCTACAGAGCGAGTCCAGGACAGGCTCCAAAGCTACAGAGAAACCCTGTCTGGGGGAAAAAAAAAAAGAAAAGAAAAGAAAATACAAATCCAATCCAACAGAGAACAGAAGAAGACAATACAACAACACAATCAGGAAAAAACAAAACAAAAAAAAACAAGCCAGATGAACTCAGACATAATGATGGCCACCTTCACTCATGCACCCAAACCAGGATAGTAGAGCTTCCCCTCTGCCCCAGAGACTGGGTCTACAATCCTGTCAGATCTTGCCTTTTGTCTCTTCTAATATCTGGACTCCAAGACAGAATAGAACAATTCATAGATTGGCTCAAGCTTCAGAAGATGTTGCCCAGCAATTCTTCCAATTTGCATATTTGGGGCCATTATAATTTGGTGTTGCTGGGACCTGTCAAATTCACTTCAGACTTGCTCCCTCTGGTGTCTGTCAAGACCCCTGACCCTGAGTCTGAGGTCTCCCAGGAATCCCGATGGGGCCTCCAAACGTTATGGAGTTTGTGACCCCTGAGAAAAGACTATAGACTCAGTCCAATTACAATTAAAAGATTTATTAGAGCCGGTGGTGGTGGCACACGCCTTTAATCCCAGCACTCGGGAGGCAGAGGCAGGTGGATCTCTGTGAGTTCCAGGCCAGCTTGGGCTACAGAGTGAGTTCCAGGACAGGCTCCAAAGCCACACACAGAAACCCTGTCTCAAAAAACCAAGAAAAAAAAAAGCATTCATTAGATGCTAGCAGGATGAACAGTCTCTGAACCAAATTTGAGATTGCCGTTGAGGGGTGTTGGGAAGGACTTTTTTTTTCCCCCAAGACAGGGTTTCTCTATAGCTTTGGAGGCTGTCCTGAAACTCGCTTTGTAGACCAGGCTGGCCTCGAACTCACAGAGATCTGCCTGCCTCTGCCTCCCGAGTGCTGGGATTATAGGCGTGCACCTCCATCGCCCGGCCCAGGGAAGGACTTTTAAAGGGGAAACCACACAAAGACTTTCAATATCTATGCAAGCAAGCAAAACCTCTTCTGCTCTGCCAAATTAAGTGGTTAAGGCAACTCAAAACAATCTTTGGATATCCATAAGCAAGTTACAGAACCAAAAAAAAAAAAAAAGGCACTCATAACAAGGAAATAGTCGTGGCTGTACATTTTAGGCAGGGGAGTCACTGAGTCAGGGTTACTGGGAACTTACCTTCCAGGGACTGGAGTCAGAGACAAACAACTGGTGGGTACCAAGATGGGTGCCTAGCGTCAGATGGAGCTTCTTTAGACATAACAAATCCTCCTGCCTCAGTCTTCAACATGGTGGAATTTCAGGCATGAACCACTGCACCTAGCCTGAGCCAATAACTGCGGAGCTGCTGTGCCCGCGAGCTCACTGGCGTCCCTCTTCCGACCTCTTCCCTGTTCTGAGCATCCTAAGTTGTCACTTTCCCACTTTAATAATTTCAGCTCAGCTTAATTCCACCTGCAGCACGGTGTCAGGCCAGAGTCTGCTTGTATGCTTCACTGCCGCTCTCCTTCCACTCGTCTGTTTGTTCAGTGTTAGAGACAGTCTCTGTATGTCTGTCGCCCAGCCTTGCTCTGACTTCAGCAGCCCTTTGGTCTCAGCCTCCCAGGTGCTGGATTGCAGGCCCGAGCCAGTGTGCTGCCCCTTTTGCCCATGTTAAATTTGCACATGTTAAATTCCCTTGTCAGTTTCATTTTTCTCTCTTCTCTTAAAATACCTTGTTCAGTTTAGGGGTTTTTTGATGTATTTTAAAAAGATGTTGGGCCCTCAGATCTCGCTAGTAGTTGAGCACATGAAGCCTTCCTGTTTCATCTCAGAGAAAAAGGAGAAAGAGTATCTTTACAAAAACAAAAACACCAAAGAGAAATGTATTACTTGATTAAATTCCACTACTCACCCAACTTTCCTTTACATTGACCTTGAAAATCTTAAATTTCTTGCCCACTGCTTGTAACTTACATGGTAAATGTTTCCTCCGTCTTCAGCCCTGCCTCTCCCTGCTTTTGGCTTTTATTTGTTTGTTTTGGTTTTGGGTTTTGTTTGTTTGTTTGTTTGTTTGTTTGGGGTTTTTGTTTTTTGTTTTTTCTAGACAGGGTTTCTCTGTGTAGCTTTGCGCCTGTCCTGGAACTCGCTTTGTAGACCAGGCTAGCCTCGAACCCACAGAGATCCGCCTGCCTCTGCCTCCCGAGTGCTGGGATTAAAGGCATTCGCCACCACCACTCGGCTTTTTTGTTTGTTTGATTTCAGCAAAATTGGAGTTTATTGAGAGACTCTTGAAAATAATGGACGCTTCTCATAAATGCTCAACTACTGGAGGCCCAGAGTAGGGTGCAACTCAGTAACAAGGTGTTTGCCTAGCATGCATACCTTATGCCCCCAGCTGCCAACACACACACACACACACACACACACACACACACGCACACACATGCACACACATTCCTCCTTGTCACACTTGATCTCCATTCTTGGGGGTTGGTATTTGTGAATGGCAGGTTGACTGTCAGATGACTCAGGTCCTTGGTATATCAAACAGGGTTGGCCCAGAGATGTTATCTGTTTAATCAGCCTGAGGAGAAAGAGGCTCCCGGAGAGCTCTGCACCTGTGTGGAGAGCCCCGGAGTCAGAGTTGAGCTGACCTCCTGACCTGGAGCAGGGCCTCTGAACCCTCACCTCCACCCAGGCTGAGGACACATGGGACAATGAAGCCCTTGCTCTGAGGTCACCTTCCCACCTTCAGAGGTGGCTGGTTCAGGATGGGGGTGGGTTTCCACTCCTAAGATTTCCACGTTTGGGAGGACAGCTTTGGGGCAAAAATGATGAGTCAGGACTCAGGTAGCTTTTGTATTTTCATGAAATTACAACCTATCATTTCATGAAATCTGTACCTGCTTGTGTATAATAGCTACTTTCAGGAAAATTTCTCTCATAACCTTCTCATCTGTCTCAAAATTAACTTTTTCAGTGATTTTCACGTCCTCCATACTTGGTCACTTTCTATCCACTGTAGCTGTGGCCACCCTTCTGCACATCAGCAGTACATCTGCACCCTCAGCTCTGTCCACCCACGTTTCCCACTTCTCCTCCGGGTGCAGCCTTCAGAGTAGCCCCTGGGACTAGTGATGGGGCCACATGGTGTCAGCACACTGCCCTGTGCCAGGAGCCTGGCAGCTGCTTCCTGAAGACTAGCGATATCCTCTGGACCTGGGAGCTCTGTGGCCCTGGGGAAGGGTGTGAAGGGCCAGGCAGCCCTGCTGTGTGACCCCTCAGCCCACCCCCACCGCCCCGGGTCAGCCCCAAGCCACTGCAGTAGTCTCCCCGGAACATGAGTTTCCTTGAGTGTAACCTGAGCTGCACGTGGTACATTGCAGCTACCTGACCTACATCAAGCTCTCCACAGCCATCAGGCGCAATGAGAACATGGCGAAGGGCCTGCACAGGGCTCTGCTGCAGCAGCAGCCAGACGATGACAGCAAACGCTCTCCCAGGCCTCAGGACCTCATCCGGCTCTATGACATCATTCTGCAGGTAACCTTGGGCCTGGAAAGGCAGCCTGCCCCCTGCCATGTTGAACACAGAATGATTTGGGGAGTGAATGGCTGTGGAGAGCCAGGAGTGACTAGTAGCTGAGTGAAAGATAAAGAAAGGTCTTGGAGTAATTCTGAAGCCTAGTGCTACATATTTCAGGCAAATTAAGGTGCTGATAAACGCACCCACAGGCATTCATTGAGTGCTTCTCCCAGGTAAGACACCCAAAGGTGTGAGAGCATCCAGAGACGGAATCCATGCTGTGGCACCTGCTGCATGTTGGTCAGTTAGTAAGTGAGCTTGCTACACATAAGCCAGGCATGGTGAGTCAGACCAGAATCCTAACACTTGGGATGCCCATGCAGACTGCAGTGAGTTCAAGGTCATCTGGGCCCTCTAGACCCTCATCTTTGCTCCTCTTGAGAGAACCTGAGTTTGGTCCCAGAACTCAAGTCAGCCCACAGTCACTTGTAGCTGCAGTTCCTGGGGATCTGACGCCCTCTTCTGGGTTCTTTGCCTGTAGAGGTGGCATACACAAACACACATGCACATAAATAAAAATAAGTCATTAAAAAAACGATGGCACACGCCTTTAAACCTAGCACTTGGGAGGCAGAGGCAGGCAGATCTGTGAGTTTGAGGCCAGCCTAGTCTGCCTACATAGTGAGTTCCAGGACAGCTTAGGCTACATAATAGAGGGACCCTGTCTCAAGAAGAAGAAAGAAAACTTAAGTAAAGAAGAGTTGAGAAAGATACCTGATGCTAACCTCTGTCCTCCATGTGCACACACACGTACATACATGTAGGTCTATGCATGCCTAACACTAGCTGCCTAACAAATGAGTGGACCAATCTAAGGTCTGGTTTTCTAATCTGTGTGGTCCAAGGAGTCTGAAGGTTGGTGAGGAGCTGAGTGGTAAAGGATGAATGCACGTTTGGTGTGGGGACCGGAGGGGACACCAGGCCAGTCACTGCCAGGTCACATTGTGCTGGCTTCCCATTATTTTGAGTGTAGACTCTCTTTCTCTGCCCTTATCTGTTCCTAAAAGGTCTTCTGACAAGATCACTCTGAGGCCTCTCCTCATGGATTTTCTTGTTGCATCTGTTGTACAGAATCTGCTAGAATTGCTGCAGCTTCCTGGCTTAGAAGAGGACAGAACCTTCCAGAAGGAGATAGGCCTCAAGACCCTGGTGTTCAAAGCTTACAGGTACTGACTGGCCTTCGGGGTGAGCAGGGCTCTGCAGTGTATCCCAGCAGTGAGCTTTGCAGTGTGTACTGCCCTGTGGGACACGCGGTCATTGGCTCTCATGATGCTGCCTTGCTGTGTAGAGGATGCTCGGTGTTACAGGAAGGCCTCAGCAAAGGTGGCAGCAGCAGTTTCCAGAGTTCCTCATCTACATTTCTGATAGACTTTGGGGTTTTCTCGCTTCTTCCCTCCATTCAGAGCAGCCGGTTCAGGGAACCTGAGCTGAGTGGGATGAAGCTGGGCATCTCAGCTCCTGAGATGAGGCAAGGTGTGGCTTACTTGAAAGTGGGCTGTCAGCAAGGCCAGGGATCTGGCAGACAGAGTGTACATGCCCTCGTCTTTCATGGCTCTCCTGCCCTTGGGCCTTTGCTTGCCTGGTCCCGTCTGTTGTGGCGGGGCAGCACTAAGGTTCTGTTGGGCCCCGCAGAGTTTTGTTCGGTTTTCTGAAAGGAGATGATTAGGGATGAATAAATAGTTGTGGCTTAGACATGTAGACAGTGGTGCGTGAGGGTTTAGGTTGGATCTAGTCAGCGTTCCTCCCCTGCCTGCCTCTAGTTGTGACCATCCTTGGGAGCCGCCTCCTCTGCAGTCAGCCAGTGAAGGACAGGGCTTGTGTTGGAGCTGCAGAGCTGAAGTGCTGGGGTACACATGCTGCTGAAGTGTGCTGAGGGCTAGGGTGGGGTTTCCCAGGCCGTGATCCAGAGTTGAGAATCCTGTTTCCAGATCTCACGTTAAGCCTGACAGCAGGGACAGCCTTGGTGTCAGGCAGCTGTTGCTTTAGAGGCTGCGCTCTCTCCATCAGGTGCTTTTTCATTGCCCAGTCCTACGTGCTGGTGAAGAAGTGGAGCGAAGCCCTCGTCCTGTATGACAGAGTTCTGAAATACGCAAATGAAGTTAGTTCCGATGGGGGCGCCTTCAAGAACAGCCTGAAGGTGAGCTGGTGATCTCTCTTTGTTTCCAAGTGTTAGTGAGGAAACAGGGACTGTGAGGGGACAGCAGCTGGCAGCTTCTGAGGAAGCCCTTCCCCTGCCATCATCCTGAGTCATCTCTGTGTGACCTAACCTGCTCTAGGCCTGAAGAGGATTTCGCTGTGACAGAGCAAGCCATTTTATCCAGCTGTGGTAGGACAAACCTGTAATCCTTGCCCTGCAGAGGCTGAGGCTGAAGGATTAGGAGTTTGAAACTAGTCTAGGCTTCAAAGCAAGCTCAGAGTCAACCTTGACTACATAGCAAAAGCCCAACTCCAGAGATAGAGTGGGGAAATGCCACTTTTTGCTTCAAAAGAAGTAAACCATGTATTGTTCTCAGCTTGGCTACTCATGGAAATCACATGGCAAAACTTCAAAAACATTGACATGTCCTCACCAGAGGGTCTGCTTTGACTGGTGTGGGATCTGGGAGTGGACACTGGAGTTTTTGAAGCTCCACAGTGGTTCTGAAGTCAAGGTGTGACCCTGCTGAGACCTTCCTGCATAGAGTCCGCTGAGGACCAGCTGCCTGTAGAGATTCAGGCTCCAGCACTTAAACCCTGCTGTCCCAGCACTCATGCCATGGAGGCAGGAGGATCTTGAGCTCCAGGCCAGCCTGGGCTGCATAATGAGTTCTAGACTAACAGGGCCACTTAGACCCTGAAAAGGTAAAGAAGCAGTAATTGGCTATTTAGAGGAAGCCATATTCTGTAAATAGAAGCAGGTGGATTGGTCACAGGCCAGCACAGAGCCACTGCAGTGTGCACACAGCATGCCATGCCCCAGAGAGACCTGGCTGTGACCTCCAAAAAGCACATGAATTGTTGCAACCACAGTTGCTCACAATAGACATTTGTGGAAACAACTGAATGGTCATTTGGTGGCAGAGCATCGCTCAGAGTGCTCAGATTCCTGAGTCCAGTCCTCAGCACCTGTGAGGGCAGTTAGAGGCCAGTAGTGTTTGAGAGGAGTCAGAGGTGGGGTGAGAACATGGCCATATGAGCAGATAGAAATGGGGCAGGATCCGGGCGGATCTGGTTTACAGAGTGAGTTTCAGGACAGCCAGGGCTGTTAACACAGAGAAACTGTGTCTTGAAATACCAAAAACGAAGAAGTGGTGGGGCAGCCTGGCATCGTGGCATCCGTGTGTGGTCACAGCGCTGGGAAGGCTGAGGCAGGAGGAACACCATGAGTTTGGCTAGCCCTGGGGCCTTAGTGAGACCTTGTCTCTAAGGCGAGGAGAGCAGCTGCCGAGGGATGAGGTGGCTGAGGTCTTGACTCTGCACCCACTTTTGTTCTGGGGTGTGGCTGGCCCAGCATTTGCCCTTCAGGCTTCGGGGCTCCCATTTAGCAAATGGAAGTCCAGAGTGGCCCCCAGGGTGCTCCTGAAGGTTAAATTAGCAACTGAGTGCTCTGCGGGTGTCGGGCATGGGCTGCAGTTAGAGCATGATGGGCAGAGCAGTGACACTCTTTCATTCACTGGTGCTTTAGCCCTGTCAGCCTTTCCCACTTGAAAGAGGCTCACTGTGTAGTTGAGGCTGACCTTGAACTCTTTGTTCTCCTGACCTCTACCTCCCAAGTGCTACGATTATAGGCATTAGCCACCAGGCCCAGCATGTATTGGTTTTTTATAGTTGAGACCTTTTTTTTTTGAGCTGAGGATCAAACCCAGGGCCTTGTGCTTGCTAGGCAAGTGCTCTACCGCTGAGCTAAATCCCCAACCCAAGACATTTTTAAAAATAGACCTTTTTTTTTGTTTTTTGTTTTGTTTTGTTTTGTTTTGTTTTGAAACAGGGTCCTGGAACTCACTCTGTAGACCAGGCTGGCCTCAAACTCACAGAGATCTGCCTGCCTCTGCCTCCCGAGTGCTGGGATTAAAGGTGTGCGCCACCACTGCCTGGCTGACTTTTTATCTTTTTTTTTTAAGTCTACAATGTCTCTCAAAACCCCAGTGGGCTCATTGAATGCAGGTTCGTGTGGCTTGCTGCTCTGCCTTGCCTGCTGGTGAGTGTGTGTTCTCTGTTCCTGCAGGACCTGCCTGATGTGCAAGAGCTCATCACGCAAGTGCGCTCAGAGAAGTGCTCCCTGCAGGCTGCAGCCATCCTGGGTAAGCCACCTGCCTGGTCTTGGCTGTGTCCCCAGACTTCTCCTGGTCTTCTTCCACACCCTACACCTCTATTTTACTCTAAAAAGGTTTGCTATGAGATTGCTCTTTCCTAGCCTTACCGTCCACCACACTAGGCACTGAACTGTGGAGGGCTTTGGAGAAGCCTCGTCACTGCCCCTTCTCCTCAGCGTCTTCCAGGCTCTACAGCTCCTCTGGGCTGGCCACTGTTTGTACCACTTCTTCATCTGGGAGGGAAGCCTCACTCTCTCTCTGCCCCTACGGACCTAGCTTTACTTGGAATATAGAGCCATGATTACCACAGTGGTAAAAAGCCTTAATTGTGACAAGAATGTGCAGAATCCCTGTCCTTACTGAACCCTGTGCAATTTCCAGATGCAAACGACTCCCATCAAACAGAGCCCTCCTCTCAAGTCAAAGACAATAAGGTAAGGCAGTTTGTGCGTTTGAGGACTAGGGGGACCATTCTGCCCCTAGGTCTAGGTACCCCCTGTTTCTTCCCTTTTCTTGCCCAGACACCCACAAGTGACTCAGATGCCCTGTTAGTTGTCCATATCCCTAGGGAAGTAGGGAACAGTCTTGACTCCAATGTCAATAACTAATAAAAGTTGGGAATGGGGGCTGGAGAGATGGCTCAGAGGTTAAGAGCACTGACTGTTCTTCCAGAGGTCCTGAGTTCAGTTCCCAGCACCCACATGGTGGCTCACAACCGTCTGTAATGAGATCTGGTGCCCTCTTCTGTATACATAATAAATAAATAAATCTTTAAAAAAAAGTTGGGAACATAGCCAGGCGGTGGTGGCTCATGCTTTTAGTCCCAGCACTTGAGAGGCAGAGCCAGGCTGATCTCTGTGAGTTTGAGGCCAGCCTGGTCTACAGAGCTAGACCCAGGACAAGCACCAAAACTACACAGAGAAACACTCTAAAAAAAAAAACCAAAAACAAACAAAAAAGTTGGGAACATGTAGCTGGAGAGATGGCTTAGTGGTTAAGAGCACTTGTTGCTCTTGCAACAGACCCAGGTTTGATTTCATGCACCCATGTGATGGCATAGAACCATCCCTAACTTCAGTTCCAGGGCAGCCAAAGCCCTTTTCGGACTTCTGCAGGCACTGGGCATGCAGGCGCTACACGTACATGTATTCAGATAAAACATTCACACACACAAAAAGGAAGCGATAATAATAATAATAATAAAAGGTAAGTTAGGAAGGAACATGCTGTGTAAGCCCTCAGACATGTGTCCACATGTACACACACAAACTGAGGGCTGAGAGAAAACACGTGCAGGCTGCATGCCCAGTACAGCAAATGTCCGCTGTGAGCCTTCTGACGGACGTCTTGATCTGTCTTCCAGCCTCTGGTGGAACGGTTTGAGACCTTTTGCCTGGACCCTTCCCTTGTCACCAAGCAAGCCAGCCTGGTGCACTTCCCGCCAGGCTTCCAGCCCATCCCTTGCAAGCCCCTCTTCTTTGACCTGGCCCTCAACCACGTGGCCTTCCCGCCCCTGGAGGACAAGCTGGAACAGAAGACCAAGAGCGGACTCACAGGATACATCAAGGGCATCTTTGGATTCAGGAGCTAACCAGGCTTTTCGTCAGGGGCGGAGGTCCTGACTTACTCTGTAGTGTGAGACAAACCCAGCGAGTTCCATGGCATTAAATCCAGGTCTCCAATGGCCGGGGGCAGGCAGAGCTCAGCACCCTCAGCCCTGCGTCCCTCATCTTGTGTGTCCATGACTTACTTTCATGACCTATCATCCTCTGGGCCCAGAGTCGGGGTCTCTCTGCCCCCTGTGCCTCCTGGGGACCGCTGCGGTCCTGGCCCTTATAAGCCATGGCTGATCGCTTTTGTCCAATAATGTGTTTGGGGGTTCCACACACATTATTGGGAGGGGTTAGGGAGTGTTTGTCATGTGTCCTCGGTCCCATGGATTTGAAATGAACTCCTCCTTTCTGTGAGCATCCAGAATCACCTCCAGTTTGTCAGTGACTGAAACGAGGGTAGTGTCCCCCAGAGTCATGGTCAGCCTTACCCCTCCTCCAAGAACAAGCAGAGCGCTCTATTTTTAACTATGTTACACTCGGAAACAATGAAACCAAATCTTTATTAAAAGGCAAAGATGATGGAGACTGTGCCCATTCTTTACATGTCTTCCCTCACTCCCATCCAGCCCTAGGGGACCTGGTGGAGCGACCAGGGGAGCAAGTGCATCCTGCCTTGCTGGTGGCCTGGGGTGGCTGGCACGGTTTGTGTGGGATGCACTGCTCTCAGAGTCCCCACCTGTATGTTTGGATGCCATCACAATTTTGTCGCTTTCTTCCCTTCTCACCCTGTGGCTGTTTTCTTTGGACATACTTTCCTCTCTTTAGTTTCTGTTACAGCATCAGTAATGGACATCACAACAAGCAATGTGAGAAAGAATAAACCTGAAATGCACCACTACCTCTCAAGTCCCTTTGGAAAGCATAGGTTCTTTGTTCCACTGTGTGTGTTGGGAGGGGAGTCCACCAGGAATGAAATGTTGGCTCCATTATGTTTCAGACTGGAACAGGCTGGATGGGGTGACGGCAGGCTGAAAGCTGAGGGTTTGACTGCATTCTTCAGAGTGTATCCCAGCATGCATACCAGGGTGGAAAGTACTACAGAAGACCTGAGCTAGCCTGGGCTCAAAGAGGTGGGCATCAAGGATCCTCAAAGCTGTTCATTACATATGTGTTTCCTTTTCCTCTCTGCTTTCCTTCCTGCTTCCCTTGCTCTGAAGATGAGCAAGATGGCTGACTGCAGGTTGACAGCTGAGTTTAGTACTGAAGGCTCTGGTCCATATCCCCGACGGGCTGAGGGGTGCCAAGTTATTCCATTTTCTTTCAGAATTGGTGATGGAACCCAGGTCCGCACACTGGACCTACCCTTTTCCTCCTTTGTGCTGCAGTCACACAGTCTGGGCCACGGATCTGCTTCTCCCTGCACACATCCCCTGCCCTTTTGGCTTATTCTCTGCTCCGAGGCCCTACTGTGTGTGCATGAAGCCTCCAGCCCACCTTGACCCAGTGTCTAAGCGCCATGAGGGACTGGGTTAGAGAGGCTCTTTCCAGGTTTTCCTCATCTCTCTAGGAAGCATCCCTGTCTCAGTCTCTCCTACAGCTCCTCTTTTTCTACAGCACAGCCCCATGGGGTCCACACTTCAAATGGTAGGGACAGAGGTGCACATCACTCTGATCACGCTCTTCAAGATTGTTGGATGTTTTTCCTTCCTCCTGGCTATCCATTCCTCCCAAGTGTCTCTGCCTTCAACACCCTGGGAGCGCTGGCCATGGTCAGCCTCTTGCTGACCGTGACATAATGATGTAGAACATTGCACCTGGGACACACCATGTATTTACATAAGAAAATAGACTTGGCAGGGGTCAGAGCTGAGGTCTCCAGCTCACAGATTCTTGGATACTGGCAGGATTCATGGACATTCAGGCAGCCTGAGTCACAGTCCTTAGGCTCAGGAGGTGGGCCCTGTTCTTTGGTGGCTCATGTCCCTTCCTGGAAGGACTCCTGTCCCTGTCTGCCTTCCGGATTGACAGTGCACGCCAGGGAGAAGCCACGCCTGTTTTTTGTCTTATGTTTTTGTTGTTTTTCAAGACAGGGTTTCTCTGTGTGGCTTTGGAGCCTGTCCTGGAACTCGCTCTGTAGACCAGGCTGGCCTCGAACTCAGAGATCTGCCTGCCTCTGCCTCCCGAGTGCTGGGGTTAAAGGCCTGTGCCACCGCTGCCACCGATGGCTCCACTCCTGTTTTAACACTCATCTGCTTCCTTATCTGAGAGGTTCTACCTGCTGGGACACGGAGAGGCTAGTGAGGGTTCTGCTGCGAAGGGACAGGTGCTACAGAAGGCCTTTGGAGACGCCAGTGTCTTCCACCATGCCCTCACTTGATGTCTCCCTCTGACTCTGGCTATTCTTCATGTCGAGAGTAAATTTTCGGAACCTGTGCTTGCAGTGGGATTATAGCTTGCCAGGCTCGGCTCCAGCATCCTTCCCCTGGTAGCAACTGAGGTGACAGCCTCCAATGACCGAGGAACCCTGTTCCCACAGTGGCCCTGAACTGCAGGAAGCGCTTCTTCCTAAACGCTGGGGTGCTGGCTTCACCCTTCCAGGAGAGAAGGGCCCTGCTCACTGTCATCTGGCGGACTGTACACCATTAATTACACAGAAAAGCTAGTTGATCACAGGATTCCAAGCAGCCCCTTGCTGTCTACATCCCTGAAAGCTTAGCACATTCAGAGGGCTAAGAAAATACCCAAAGATAGCAAAGATATGTGCTGCTTCTGATTTATTTATTTTTATTTTGAAGACAGTTGTTGCTACAAAGGAGATAGAAAGCAGATTTAGCTGTAGAATTTATCGATGCTCCAAAGCACGAGAGAATAAATTGGAAGCTGCCTGTATCCTGACAGCACCAATTGGAACAATCTAACCTGCTGTTCTTTTAGCCTTAGACATGCTGCACGATGGCTACCAGAGGTCTGCAGAGTCTGGGAAATGAAACAGCTGTGGTCAGGACACCCATGAGCAGGCTGGAAGCCCAGCTGTCCGGTGTGCATGTGAGGGCTCATCCCTGACATCTGTGCATACACAGGAAAGGCTCTGCAAATGTCTACAGGGGGGTTGTTAACTTGGTGTAGGTTCCAAAAATAATCTCAAATGACACATTTAAATGACCCATTTATGGGGGAGGAGTACACACATGCTGTGGTGTGGGTGTGGAGGTCAGAGGACAACTTTCAAGGGTCCTTCTCTCCTTCCACGGTGGGTTACTGTCCTGGGTGCTGTGGTTAGAGGCTTGGCAGCCCTGGGTGGTTTTTAAATGCTGCTTCTAGTCGTTGGTGTAGAAGGCCCTCACGGAAGAGAACATGGGCTCTCCACACAGTCCTGGAGCTGCCACAGTCATGTGGGCTGTACCACCTTTTGTTCCTCTCCAGGCAGACCTTCCTCTGGCATTTCGTTTTATCAGCCACACCGCCAGAGAGCCCCCCCACCCCCCAGAGCCCTGTGGATTCCTGGGGCCCAACCTTGTGTGTCTGACTTCTGACAGATGGAAGGAGGCTTCTCCTAACTCCCCCACCTAGCTGGCTGTCCCCTCTAGGCCCAGTTGGTGGACAACTCTTCTGCTCCTCACTGGGGCAAAAAGCATAATGGAAGGAAGTCATTCAGGTTGTCCAAGGGTCAGAGAACAGATTCTGTGCAAACCAAGGGCCATTTCCTACTTCCGGGGAAAAGAGAATTGCCACCATCTGCTTCCAGGGACGAGGCCCTCTGAAGAGGCCCTTGAGCTGGAGGAGTCTTGAGTCCTGGCATCTTTGCCCCACTGGGGCCTGGCTGCACTTGTGCTCAGTCTGGTTCCCAGTCTGCTCAGCCCTTAGACCCCACAGGCTCTGTGGCTTCCCCTGAACTGCCCAGCTCAGCCTGGAGGGCATGCAGACTGGGGGGTATGAGCACACCACCACTAAAGTCACAGGGGGAGAGGGGCTTTGGCATTCAGCTGATTTTAACCTCTGGATGCACAGAGGAGGGAACGGAGCAAGGGACAGAGAGGACCAGAAACCATGTCCCACGGGGAGGAGGAGGACACCTGGGGCCCACCCTGTCCAGCTGGTAGCTCAGAGATAAGCTACTGAGTCTTTGTTTCAGGTATCCAGGTTTTTATTTTTACATTATATATATATATATATATTTTAATATTTAGTTATTATGTATACAGTGAGTGTTCAGCCTGCAGGCCAGAAGAGGGCACCAGATCTCTCATTGTAGGTGGTTGTGAGCCACCATGTGGTTGCTGGAAATTGAACTCAGGACCTGTGGAAGGGAACAGCCAGTGCTCTTAATCCCTGAGCCATCTCTCCAGCCCCCTGTTTGTTTGTTTTTCGAGACAGGGTTTCTCTGTGTAACTTTGTGCCTTTCCTGGCACTCACTCTGTAGCCCAGGCTGGCCTCGAACTCACAGAGATCCGCCTGGCTCTGCCTCCCTGTGCTGGGACTAAAGGTGTGTGCCACGGCCGCCCGGCTGCTACTGAGTCTTTTGTTTTTGTTTCTTGCTCTGTTTTAGAGATGGTCTTGGCATGAAGCCCAGGTTGACCTGGAACTCACTCCATAGACCAGCTTGGCCTCACACTCCGGCTGTCCTTCTCCCCGTGCCTCCTGAATGATAGAATTATAGGGACGTGTCACCATTCCTGGCTTGTGTCATAGCATTTTTTGTTGTGTGGTGGTCATGGGGGCCTGGCTGACTTCTAAGTTGTTGCATAGCTGAAGATGACTTTGAACCCCTGATCCTTCTCTCCAGTGTTGGGCTAACAAGCATTGTCCACACACCCACCTATATCCCAGAGAATTCCAACGTGAGCCACAGATGGCAAGCCTCACCTGTATTACCGAGTTTTCTAGAAGCCACATATTCATTTATTTAAAATTTTTGTTTTGTCTGCATGCTCAGGGCAGAAGAAGGCATCAGATCCCCTGGAAATGGAGTCACAGACAGCTGTGAGCCACCATGTGCATGCTGGGAATTGAACCTGGGTCCTCTAGGAAAGCAGCCAGTGCTCTTAACTGCTGAGCCATCTCTCCAGCCCCTAGTTATTTATTTTTAAGACATGGGTGACCTTGAACTATTGATCTTCCTGCCTCTGTCACTCTAGTGTCGGATTTCAAGGGTCGCCACACTGGGTTTACGCAGCCCTGGATATTGAGCCCAAGGCCTCATGAATGCTAGGCTGCCACTCCAGTAGCTGAACTTTATCCCAGCAGTAAAATCCAAATAAAAAAGCAGGATGTGGGGGGCAAGTGTTAATATATTTTATTTAATATACTCAAAATCTCATTGAAACATGGTGGCACACTCCTTTAATCCCATTTAATCCCAGCACTTAGGTGGCAGGTGAGTTTGAGGCCAGCCTGGTCTACAGAGTGAGATCCAGGACAGCTAGGGTTGTTACACACACACACACACACACACACACACACACACACACACACACAGGGGGGGGGAGGGAGGGAGGGAGGGAGGGAGGAAGGAGAGAGAGAGAGAGAGAGAGAGAGAGAGAGAGAGAGAGAGAGAGAGATTTTGCACAGGGTTCAGTTAGGAATGTTCAAATGTTCAGCAGCCACAAGGCTGGTGACATACTGTGCAACATTGCAGGTCTCAATAGAGACAACACAGTCCCAGCTCTCTCCATGTCCCTGTCCTTTCTCCTGCGGTTTACTCTTGGGACCAGTGCACTGCCATCTGAGTAGGACCCCCTGCTGTGATGGTTCCCATCAGCCCTTGGAGTCTTCCTGCCTGCTGGCCGCCTCTCAGCTGGAGCCTGTCTGATTTGATCTGACAATCACATCGAGGGAGTCAGGTCCTGTTTTTCTCGCAGTGAGTCAATTAGCCCTTGAGCCTTGGTGCACACACTGGCCCCACAGTGCTCATCTGTTGCCTGGAGGGCTTCCGTAGAGTAGAAGCTCTGTAGTACAGACCAGCTGCAATCTGGGTACCTTCAACCGCCCACCCCACCTCCCACAGCCACTACCTCCTGGGAAGGGCCCTGTCTCAAAGGTGAAGCTGTGTGGACACAGGTCCAGGAGAAAGGTGGTAGTTAGCGCCGCCCTTTGGGCCATGCAATCACTTAAATGGTCCCTCGTGAGACAAGCTGATTGCAGGCCGGGATATTAGTGTTTAGGAGGAAATTGACACAGGAATTAAAGTGGGGACGGAGGCTGAGTGGGTTTGATCCTCTGGTGCCATCTCACTAATCTTGTGGTGCCTAGACCCACCTCGTTTCCTGTTTGCTCTGCAGGGCCTCCTGTGGCCTTCTTCACCCCTCATTGCTACTATCAGTCTCTTCAGGGACAGAAGACTGAATCTTACTCCCTAGTTGAGTGGTCAAATTCAGTAGCTTCTCAGTGAGATACAGCCAAAAGATGGTTGGGCCTCTTCCGGCGCCCCAAGGCCCTGCAGAAATAGGTGTTGACTTGACACTCAATGTGAGGAAAACACCACTAAATCAGTGTGACCATGCAATACTCAGTCTGACTTGGTAGAAACCACAAGGGCCATTCAGTGGCTTTTCTACCAGGAGACTGGACAGAAGAACAGCCAGGGTACCATGGATTGTTCAGTGACCTCTGCTGAGGCTTAGCTGCACGGCTAACCAATTCTGGTAGTGACGGAGGAAGGTGTGCAGTGGGTAGCTTGGCCTCTCTGACGCCAACATTTGAATCTTCTGAGGGTCCTGACCATGCATGGAGCTGTAGGGGCCCATGGGGAACGAGCCTGGTGGCACCTACATTTAGAAAATATCAGATGCAGGCAGTTATGGTGGCTCATACCCGTAATCACAGCACTTGGGAGGCTGAGGCACAAAGGTGGATTGCCAGTTTGGGCCACATAGCAAGAGCCTATCTCGAATTGAAAAGAAAATGGGAAAAAAAAAAAAAATGAGTTGCCTGGTGTGAATGTCTCCCAGCTGCCCCGTGGGAGATAGAGCAAGGCCCGGGGTAGCCCCACCTCTCCTGGCAGGCCGAGCTATGGGTGGGGGCCCGGCTGATAGCGGACCTCTGGACAAGGGGCCCAGGTGTTGGCTAACCCCAGCTCTAGGGCCCGCTGAGCCAGGGCCTACATATATATGTGTTTAGGTCGGTCTGTTTCCCCTTGCTCTGACCGACCGCTTCCCCACCTGGGTATGATCGCTGCTCTTTAGCTGGGCGTGTGGGTGTAACAAGTCCAAACCAACGTGGGAGTCGCTCGGGCGCCCCGCCCCTGGGTTGTGCCCTCTCCTCCCAGACTGGTTGTGCAGGAGCTGGCTGTGCGCGGCAGGGCGGGCGCTGAGGCATGCGCGGGCCGGGCCTGACCGGGACACCACACCTGCAGGGAGGGGCCTCCCAGAAACTGCCATCCCCGACCGCCGCCCCACCTTCCAGAGCCCGGCTAGTAGTCAGCGAGGACGTGCGTCGCCTTCCCGCCCTCCGTCCAGGAGAGCCCAGCCAGAGCCGGCACCTGCTTCACCACCATGTTCAAGGGGCTGAGCAAAGGTTCCCAGGGGAAGGGGTCCCCCAAGGGCTCCCCAGCCAAGGGGTCCCCTAAGGGCTCCCCCAACAAGCACAATCGGTGAGCGGGGCCGTGGGTAGCGGTGCTGGGATCAGGGTGGTGCAGGGCCCAGGTGTTCCAGCTACCTGGGAGCACAGTTCTGGCATTCGGTGTCCTGAGGCCAAGGGCCCAAGGGTAGACTCTCTCCTGCCTCTGGCCCAGGTTGAACCAGGGATGGATAGATAGCCTGCTGCCGCCCACATTCTCCTGAGGGGGTGTGCGGGGGCCACAGGTGGAGGGTGGCCTTGAGGAGGTGCTGGACAAGGTGACTTGGAATGGCAGAGTCTGGCTCCCTGTTTGCCACTCAACTCTGATGGACCACTTGGATTGAATAAGTCTTGGAACGTGTGGGCACAGGGTGGGCAGGACCAAGCGGCTCGAGGGAAGGGTTTCTGGGCTTGGCTACATCCCCCACCCAATACACGACCTTGCCCCAGGTTCCAAACCTGGGCCTTGACTGTGTCACCATGAGAGTCAGGAGGCCTTTGTCATGGGTGCGAGAGGAGGTGGTACCTTGCACGCTCTGGTCGTCAGCTCTCTGCAGACTTGGCCGTATTCTTCCCGCTCACTGGCCCTCTGTAGGAGGAGGTAGCAGCCTGCCTGGAGTCAGGTGTCAGGGTGCAGAGGTGTCAAGATGAAAGGCTAAGAGGTCTGCGTACCCATTACCTCGATAGGGATCAGGGTGCCAACCCAGAGGCTGGGCATCTGGGCGGACAGGAAAAACAGCGGTAAAGACTCACTGGAGTGACCTGTCCCCTGAGGCACTGAGCCCAGCCCAGGGTGGGGTGTACAGTTCCCAGTGGAAGCATTTCTGTTGAGAGGTCCAACCTGAGGCTGGACTCTCCCTGGAGTCCCAGAAGCCTCCTGACTCCCGTAGCTCCATCCACACATCCCCCTGAGGACTCCTTGTTCCCCTCAGAGGCGCCCACTCATTCAGCTCTTCTTTATTGAGGACCTGTGGTATGTCAGGTCTGCCTGCCCTAGGCTCTGGGGATGCCCTTCAAGAGAAACAGTGATGTCCCTACCTTCGAGGTGCCCACATCAGTGCAATCAAAATGAACACGTCGCCTTTAATCTCAGCACTCAAGAGGCAGAGACATGTGGATCTGTGAGTTGGAGGCTAACCTGGTCTACATAGTGAGTTCCAGGCCAGCTAGGGCTACACAGTAAGATCCTGTTTCAACTAAACAAAAATGGGGCTAGAGAGATGGCTTAGTGGTTAAGAGCACTGATTGCTCTTCAGAGGGCCTGGGTTTGAGTCCCAGCACCCACATTCACAACATTTGTAACTTCAGGTCCAGAGAATCCTTGTCTGGTCTCCACTGGCACCAGGTATGCACATGGTACACAGATATAGGCAAAACATCCATACACATACAAATAAAATAATATGTACTGGATGCTGTGAGGCTCAGAACTGGACTTAATTCTTCAAATGCCTGTGAGAGCTCTGTGTTCAGGGCCAGGCACGGTTAGTTCCAGCCCAGCCTGGGATATAGAATAAGATTTGGTTGTTGTGAGTTCTTGTTTGTTTGTTTGTTTTCCAAGACAAGGTCTCGCTCGCTGTGTAACTTTGGCACCTTTCCTGGATCTCACTCTGTAGTCCAGGCTGGCATCGAACTCAGAGATCCACCTGCCTCTGCCTCCTGAATGCTGGGATTAAAGGCAAGTGCCACCACTGCCCGGCTGTTGTTTGTATTTTTAAGGCTAAAAAAAAAAAAAAAATAGTAGGTAAAGCCAGATGTGGTAGCATATGCCTGTGAATTCAGCACCTCAGGAGGGGGAGGCAGGATGACCAAGCCAACCTTGGCTATGTACTGAGTACTAGTAAGGAAGACCAAACCCAGGCCTCCTTGGCCACGGACTTCTCAGAAGGCTGTATCTTCACTGGCACCGTGCTTCAAGGGTCCAGGTGCAGCTCAACTAACTTCAGTCACCTGGACTGTGACTCCTGCAGGGTGTTGTGCACAGAGGCTCTGACAGATGCCTGTTCAAGTGTGCCATTCTCTCCCTCAGAGTGCATGCACACAGTAGGAGCTCTGAAGAGCTCTGTGGGGACACTGAGTGCCTGGAAAGAAGCCTGGCTTCCTGAGGGTATGCTAAAGAGCAAAGCAGGTTGGAGGCCAGGCTCCTGAGTCCCTGAATCAGCAGGAGGATTTGGGGTACCTAGCCATCTATGTGCCTCTCCCTGTCCCAACACTGGCTCTTCCAGGGATTCTCTAGAGTCTCCTACTGCTGAGCCCCTTGGGCAGAAGAATAATGGGGCAGCCAGGGCTGGAGTGGGGGAAGTTGGGGTGGGGGAATAGGCCACTACTCCCCTGCTTTCACTGGGTCCAGCTCTGCCTCCTGAAGGCAGCCAGGCTATCTTAGGTAACTGACTTTCTCCCTGGGCCACCTCCCCACCCACCTCACGGTGCAGGCAGGTGGTTGGACAGGATTTGGAGTAATTGAGGTATACATGCTTTGGAGCAGCACACAGGCCTGGGCCGTCACTTTCCAAACCCTCTGCAGGGCTGAGCACTTCAGAGCTCAGACCATGGACTCTTCCCTGTGAGAGGACAGGGGAGATCTCACAATGGCAGACACAGAGGGCCTTTCCATAATGTTTCCCTCTGTCCTTGACTATCTACCAGGGCTGCAACCCAGGAACTGGCCCTGCTCATCTCCCGCATGCAAGCCAACGCTGACCAGGTGGAGAGGGACATTTTGGAGACTCAGAAGAAATTGCAACAAGTAAGGACCTTGCAACTGGGGGAGGGGACGGAGGGACAGAGGCCCAGAGTCAGTGCCCCGGACTCTTTCTATGAAGAGGGATGGAACAACCTAGTCCTCAACTGTCCATAACCCACCCCAGGGGCTCAGCTTTCTTTCTGCATTGGGAATAAAATAGAGGGACCTTTACTATCTGACCTAGAAGTCCTTGCCACCTGCTGCTTGGATGCCCTAGCCCTCTGCTTGGTGGTCCCCAAGGTGGGCTGGTATAACCAGGGTCCCCCCAGGGCCGGGTTGCAGGGGGAGGGAGAGCAGAGTCAGTCTAGCAGGGGCAGATCAGCAAGAAAATGGATGTGGGGCTTTGGGCCCAGCATGTGGCTCCGTGTCTCACACCAGGACCGGCAGAATAGTGAGCAGAACCAGGCTTTGCAGCACCAGCAGGAGACTGGCTGCAACCTGAAGGAGGCCGAGGTGCTGCTCAAAGATCTTTTCCTGGACGTAGACAAGGCCCGGCGGCTCAAACACCCGCAGGCTGAGGAGATTGAGAAGGAGTAAGTGAGCTGGGGCTCACAATGGAAGCCCCCTCCCCCAAAGCCAGCCCGGCTCTGACCTGGCGGCTACTCCTTGGCAGCATCAAGCAGCTACACGAGCGGGTGACACAGGAGTGTGCAGAGTACCGCGCCCTGTATGAGAAGATGGTGTTGCCACCGGATGTGGGGCCCAGAGTCGACTGGGCGCGAGTGTTGGAGCAGAAACAGGTTAGGGGCACCCGTGTATCAACTCATTCTCAGGGAGCTCAAAGCCACACCCGGCGCAGTCAGAGAGCAAGATAGAATGTGTTTACTGGGGCTTTGAATTTGAACCCGGGGCTAGCTAGCTCGGGGACCCAGGAGGGTAGCCAGCAGGGAAGACAATGCGGCCGGCCGGGGAAGGCACGGAGAGGTGGGAGGACTTGGCTGGGTCACGGTGACCCCCCAGGAAGGCACAAAGGCTCCAGCTGGGAGGAGTGGGTTAGCTGGACAGTGGACATACCAAGCCACAGGACACTGAGCAGGCGTCGTTGTGATGACAACCAGGGACTGTAGGGAAGGGCAGGTCCTGGCTGGACATGTTCAGACCGCAGTTGCTGAGGTTTCAGGCTACAAATAACACAAGAGTACAGTGTGAGACCTGAGTCCTGAGAGCCAGTGGGACTGAGCCTTAGTCCCGATGGCCACATGAGAATGGCATGTCCCTTCTATGGGGACCAGCGGCCATTCATCCACGCTGCTCACCTGGCCTGTCCATTCTTTGCCTCTATGACTAACTCTGCTTCTCTTGCTGTGAGGAGGGCATGGGTGGCTGTGGGTGTGGGTGTGGAATTGTTCTCTGGACTGAAGGACCCAGGCCTTCCTAGTGGGACTGAGGACCTGGCTCTTCCGCAGAAGCTGGTCTGTGAGGGTCAGTATGGGCCTGGGATGGCAGAGCTGGAGCAGCAGGTAGCTGAGCACAACATCCTGCAGAGGGAGATCGAGGCTTACGGGCAGCAGCTGCGGACCCTGGTGGGACCGGTAAGTGCATCCCTGTCCAGCCTGGTGTGGGCCTTCCTTTCTCCCCACACAGCCAGGCTAGGGCTGCTGGCCTTCAAGAGAAAGATGTTGGTAGGGAGCAGCCCATAGGCAGGGGGTCATCACACTATACCTGGCTTCTCACTGGCCTCGTTTCTCTCCTTGGTTGAGGCAGGATGCAACCACCATCAGGAACCAATACCGTGATCTACTGGTGAGCTGGGAGATGGACGGGGTCTGGGTGCTGCTGTCGGTGGGACCGCTTCGCCTGGACCCTCCCTGGGGTCACTGTTGCTGAGGGCACTGATGCCACCTCTTGCCGCCTCCTTCTCTCCTGAGCACAGAAGGCGGCCTCATGGCGCCGGCAGAGTCTGGGCAGCTTGTACACACACCTGCAGGGCTGCACTCGGCAGCTGAATGCTCTGGCAGAGCAGCAAGGCCGCATCCTGCAGCAGGATTGGAATGACCTCATGCCTGATCCCACTGGTGTGAGGCGAGAATATGAGGTGCGTGGACAGGCCCAGGCAGTCGGGGTGTCTGGGGTTATCTTATTGCTGATGGCTGGCCCCACTTCAATCGTCCCTAGCACTTCAAGCAGCATGAACTGCTGGCCCAGGAGCAGAATATAAACCAGCTGGAGGATGACGCAGAGCGCATGGTGGAGCTTGGGCACCCAGCCATTGGGCCCATCCAGGTGTGGAGGTCCCACCCATGCCCCCAGCCCTGTGCTCCCCAAACAGGATGGAGGGCTGGTAGGTGTGGCAAGATTCCAGCGCTCACCCTGCTGTGCTCCAGGTCCACCAGGAGGCCCTCAAAATGGAGTGGCAGAATTTCCTGAACCTTTGCATCTGCCAGGAGAGCCAGCTGCAGCATGTGGAGGACTACCGCAGGGTGAGCCTAGGGCTGGGGAGCCAGGGGTGGCTGTGGAGGAGAGGGCTTGAGGGCAGCACAGAATGTAGGGGCCACTAAGAAGACAGAGCTGTGGCATTGTGCCTAGGTCCCCATGGGGAAATAAGACTGTGTTCTTCGGCAGGGTGATTTCACCGCTACCGAGTGAATTTATTTTCTAATTTTTAAAATTAATCAGTTATTTTGAGACAGAATCTTATGTAACCCAGGTTGACTTCAAACTATCTAGCTGAGGATGGCCATGAACTTCTGATCCTCTGAAGTACTGACTGGAATTGAAGCATGTGCTACCACACCTAGTTTATGTGGTGCTGGGGATTGAACCCAGGGCCTCTCTGCACAGCCTACAAACTGAGCTGCGTCACCAGCCCCTGGGTTGTTTTTCCTTTTCATCTTTTCTTTTTTTTAATTTATTTTAAGCTATGTGTACATATGTATGAGTCTGAATGTGTGCACATTAGTACAGATGCCTGGAGAGGCCAGAGGCAGGCAGATCTCTGTCAGCTCAAAGACATCCTGGTCTACCGAGCAAGTTCAAGGCCAACCAAGAATACAAAGTGAGACCCTGTCTCAGAAAATTAATAGTAGCCGGGTGGTGGTGTCCCAGCCCTTGAGAGGGACTTTAATCCCAGCACTCAGGAGGCAGAGGCAGGCAGATCTCAGTGAGTTCGAAACCAGCCTGGTCTACAAAGCAAGTTCCAGGGCAGCCGGGACTGTTACACAGAGAAACCCTGTCTTGAAAAACAAAAAAACTACAAAAAAATTAATAATAATAAAATGACAGATGGGGTCCACTGTGGTGGCTGTGGCTGAAAGGGCACACCTATATCCTAGCACTTGGAGCAGGAAGCAGGGGCAGGGGACGACAAACTTGAGGCTTGAGGCTAGCCTGTGCTACTTATTGAGACCCTATCTCAAAAAAAAAAAAAAAAAAAAAAAAAGAAAAAAGAAAAAGAAAAAGAAAAAAGAAAAAAAAGATAAAATGGCCACAGGTGTATGTAGCTCAGTAGTAGAAGACGTGACCGACATGCACCAGACCCCTGGAAAAAAAAAAACAGCAGATTGTCTTATGACACACTAAAAGCTATTTTCAATGAACCAAAACTGCAAGTTTGTGGACACACCCTTTTAAAAAGGTTCCAGTGCCTGGGTAGCTGCAGTTGGTCTTTGTTTAGCTGGTTGAGATTTAACCTGTTTTTGTTTGAAGCTGGTTTTAGGGTAGCCTGACCTGAAGTTTATCCTAGTATGAGTTTAGCCTGGTCAGTGTTCCAGCTACTTCGCAGGATCAGTGGGTAGCAGGTTGCCCCCGGCTCTGCCCTTGACTACCTGGTGACCTTAGTTCCAGGAAGAGGCGGACTCAGTCAGCCAGACCCTGGCAAAGCTCAACTCCAACCTGGACACCAAGTATGGCCTTGTCCCTGGGGACTGCTCTGGCTCCCCCACAGAGCTTCTGCTGCAGCTAGAGGTGAGACAACCCCACCCAGCCCCTCTCGGCCATCTGTGTCCTGTTCTTAGGCATGGATGGAGCTGCCTCCAAGAAAGGGGTCCCCAGTTCAGGCCCAAGGCCCCCAGAATAAAGGCTGCTCCAGCAGGAGCCCTGACCCTCCTACATTTCAGTGTGCCATCTGTAATGTGACCAGAGAAGCCTGGGAGAGCTCTAAGGTCCCCACAGATTTCGCTCTGGAAGCCTAGGTGAAACTAGCCAGTGTCCTTACCCTCCGTTGATCCACAACCAGTCTGATTTAGACTTCTCCCCTGATGAAGGCCACACTCCTCTTGGGAGATGCACAGGGGGGTGGGTAGCGTCCATTGCAGCCTGCCTGAGCTCCTGTTGCCTGGGTCCCAAGCAGGCCGAGGAGAAGCAGCTGGCCATGGCAGAGAGGGCCGCTGGGGAGCTGCAGCAGCAGAGCCGGAAGGTGGCCCCACTGCCGCAGCGTAGGAACCCGGCCAAGCAGCCCCTGCAAGTGGACAGCATCTGCGACTGGGACTCAGGAGATGTATGAGCCCGACCTGCCCTCCCTACCCACTCCCGAGTCTGTCCCCCCCCACCGCACCCCTCCCCACCCCTCCCTCTTCCTCGCCCCTTCCCTGACACAGCCCCACCACCCTCCAGGCTGTCCCACCCCTGATCTGTCCTCTTCCTCACCCCAGCTGTTCCCACCTCTTCTCCAGTTCCTGTCCCAGCTGTTGTTACCACCCACCCATCCCCACCCACCCCTACCCCCACCCACCCCTACTCCCACCCACCCCTATCCCTACCCACCCCTACCCCCAGCACCCCTACCCCCACCCACCCCTATCCCCAGCACCCCTATCCCCACCCACCCTTATCCCCAGCACTCCTATCTCCACCCACCCCTACCCCCAGCACCCCTATCCCCACCCACCCCTATCCCCAGCACCCCTATCCCCACCCACCCCTATCCCCAGCACCCCTATCCCCAGCACCCCTATCCCCACTCACCCCTATTCCCAGCACCCCTATCCCCACTCACCCTTATCCCCACTCACCCCTATCCCCAGCACCCCTATCCCCAGCACCCACCCACCCTGACCCTACACCTCTCCAGCTCCTATCCTTGGTCCCACATGAACCCCCCTCCATCTGTCCCTCAGGTGCAGCTGCTCCGGGGAGAGCAGTACACACTCAAGGACAATGCTGACCCGTATACATGGGTGGTTCAGGGCCCTGGAGGAGAGACCAAGAGCGCCCCAGCTGCCTGCCTCTGCATCCCAGCTCCAGACCCTGAGGCTGTAGCCAAGGCCTCCAGGTGGCTCACCCCAAGATGCTCACAGGCACCAAGGCCTATGCTCTCCTCTGAGGCAGTGGGTGCTAGGGCTGGATTAGGGAGAGACATGCTTCTCTCATCTCCTCACTCCAGGCTGGCCATGGAGCTGCAGACGCTGAAGCAGAAGCTGTCTACAGTGAAGAGCCACCTTAAGGCCACTGTGGGAGAACCTTTACAGCCTGGCCAGCAGGGTACCAGAGGATGGCCAGGGCAGGGGCTGACGGGAGGGCCACGATGAGCTCCATCTCTGGGACTACCCCTCCCTCGGTTAGGTCCAGTCCTTCCTCCAGGTCCTCCATACCCTCCCTGCAGGCACCCAGGGAGAGCCCATTTCAGGCAGACATAGGTAGGCCTGGACCCTCACGGGCACTTCTGCCCCCAGCTCCAGCAGGCTCAGCCCCAGCTGACCCACAGGCGCAAAAGCTCCTGACACAGATGACCCAGCTGGATGGGGATCTGGGGCAGATAGAGAGGCAGGTGCAGACCTGGGCTCGGACACCACTGAACCGCTCTGCTCCGCTGACGGACCTAAAGGACCGCATCCACAGTCATGAGGTAAACAGCATCATTGAGAGCTTGGTACAAGAGAGGGTGCTGCCCTGAGGCTGCACACACGCCTGGGGCCACAGACTCGAAGAACAGGGCTCCCATCCTGGTTCTTCCATGACAAGCTCTGCCACCATGGACAAGTTACTTTTCTGGGTTTTGGTTTTCTCACGTCTGGGCTGGTACCCAGATCCTTCAGGCATCCTGAGGGTGACAATGTGACCATGCCTGGCCAGAGGCCCCCAACACAGAAGTTTTTCTAGTCAGAGTTGTGGGAACAGCAAGGAAGCCTGGGATACCTGGTAGAGGGAGATTTCTCAGCACTCCAGGAAATCCTACCTAGACGGGTGGAGACTGTCAGTGTCAGACAGTGATGACCCCGTTCTCTGACGCATGAACCCAGCAGCCTGGAAGTGCCCTGGGTAGAGGCCCAAGCATTCTAGTCAGCCTTCCAAACCAGCTTCTGTTCAAATACAGCGTACCATTAGTGTTTGGTTTTTAAAAACGTGAGCCATGTTCATTCAGGTTGTTGTATAACCTGTTCTGGTCTCTCTGCTGCAGTGTGGATGGAGAGAGGTAGCAGCTTGGCTCAGCCAGGGAGGAGGGGATATGAAGTCAGGTGCCTGCATGTGGGTGCTGTGGCTTGGAGCGGGGTCCCCAGGGGGACTGGGTCTCACAGATGGGATGTTTGTGGAAGGGAGGGCATAGGTACAGGATATCGGAGGCTGATGGCTGACTGCCACACCAAAATGGGAGGGGGAGGTGTCTGCTTGCTTGTTTTGAGACAGTCTTCCTTTGTGGCCCAGACTGGCCTCAAACTCCTGGTCCTCACACCCCAGCATCCTGAGTGCTGGGATTATAGTCACAAGCCACCACATCCAGAGGTCCTTTGGTTCCTAATGTCAATTGCCATATCAGAGGTGGTGGCAAGACCACTAAAAGCCCAATTTGAAGGTCTGCCTTATGGAATGGGTGAATTAATTGTGATGAAAGATCAAAGGGCAGCAGCCCCGAGTGAGTTGAGCCAGGGCTCTGTCTGCCTGCCTAGCCTGAAGCAACAGCAGGGTAGAGGGCCTGATGAGGAGCAAAGCAGTGACAGTACCAACCACAGGCCACCGTGGGCCTGGTTCTTGTTGCTAAGCACCTAATATACAGGATCTCATTTCATGGCCCAATCCTATTTTCTGCAGATGAAGACGGGATGGGGGAGGGCAGGAGGGGCAGGGGATGTGTGTATGAGGAAGGGTGTCCTGCCCTAGGCTATCCTCTTGGGGATTAGAATAGCCAGGCCTGGCCTCCAGCTCCTACCAGGCCTTCATGCTCATAGGGTCAGGTGACCCAGGGGTCTCTGACTGTGTTTTCTGCCTGCTCCACCCTGACCCAGGGCACAGTGCAGCATCTTCAGAGCCTGGGAGCGGAGAAGGAGACTGCCCAGCAGGAGTGTGAGGCGTTTCTGTCTACTAAGCCCATGGGCCCAGCTGCCCTGCAGCTGCCTGTAGCCCTCAACAATGTCAAGAATAAGTATAATGACGTACAGAGTCTGTGCCACCTCTATGGGGAGAAGTGAGTGCTCAAGAGGGGGCCATCTGGAGGGCACTGGAGTGTAGGACTGAAGTATCTGACTGTGGCTTCCTCCCCGCAGAGCCAGAGCTGCTCTGGGCCTGGAGCAGCAGATCCAGGAGGCAGACAGGGTCATTCGAGGCTTTGAGGCTACCCTGGCCCAGGAGGGGCCCATCCCCGAAGGTTCTGGGGCGCTGCAGGAGAGGGTCAGTGAGCTGCAGGTAGGCTCAGCATCAGCTTCCTGGTGGAAGGGGCAGGTAAGGAGGTGTCTGTCTGGGTATCCCAAGGAGCATGCTCCCTTCTGTCCATTTTTTTCCGGCAGCACCAGCGGAAAGAGCTCCTCCAGCAACAGGCCTGTGTGCTGGGGCTGCACCGCCAGCTGAAGGCTGCTGAGCATGCATGCGGTGCTCTGCAGAACAATTGCCAAGAGTTCTGCCAGGACCTGCTTCACCAGCGGCGCCAGGTGCGTGTCCTCACTGACCGCTACCACGCTGTAGGGGACCAGCTGGATCTGAGGTGAGTGGAATGGAGGGGAGCCCAGGCATGGCTGCTGCTGAGCTAGTGACCATCTTTCTAAGGCTGTTTCCTCGCCTCTGAAATGGGGTGGTAACCATGCTGACTTCTTGCTCTTACCTGTGTTGGGGAGGCACTGTTCACTGTGCTTCTGAAATACAATATTCATGTGTCTCTGAGAGAAGACCTACATGGCCTGTCACTCAGGCCTTCTGCTCTGTCTCAGGATGGAGGCATCCATCCATCAGCCTCCTCTGTGTACCCCCCAACTCTTCCCTGAATTCAGCTCTCATCCCCATGTGGGACCTTGTCCTTTGGCAGGGAGAAGACACTACAAGATGCCAGGCTCACCTACCAGCAGTTCACGAACGTCAGGGACAACCTGAGCTCCTGGCTGGAGCAGCTGCCCCACAACCAGGTGCAGCCCAGCGATGGGCCCAGCCAGATTGCCTACAAGCTGGAAGCCCAGAAGGTGAGGGCTGGGGCTGTGGGGTTGATCTGAGTCAGGGCCTGGCCCAGAGCTGGGACCTAAAGCTAGCTCGCTGTTCTTTCCAGTCACCTCCCCAGCAGGGACAGCTGCTTGTATTCTTGAGGCCAGGCCTCAAAAGCAAGAGGCCTCACAGTTGAGACCAGGAGGCTTGGGAGTGGGGCCCTTCCCTAGCCACAGTTTGCTCAATAGCACTTTCCTCTGGTGGGATTCCAGCCGCTGCTGTGTGCTCTTCCCGATCCTTGTTAAGGCTGTAGGTGATGAGCCAGGAGTGGAGGGTACAGATCCACTTCCTCAGGCAGTTCACCTGCTGGGCAGTCTGTCCATCCCAGGCCTGAGGCTAACAAATGCTTTCAGAGAGCAGACACCAGCTTAGTGTGAGCACCCCCTGGTGGACAGTTGCGGGAGTGGGGGCAAGTGACATGAGGAAGAGCAATGTCCCACTCAGACGACTCTGGTCCAGAGAATGAAGGGAGTCTTGAGGCAAGGACAGACCACACAGGTTCTTCTAAGCACAAGAAGGAATCTGGGCCGGGCGCTGGTGGCGCACGCCTTTAATCCCAGCACTCGGGAGACAGAGCCAGGAGGATCTCTGTGAGTTCGAGGCCAGCCTGGTCAACAGAGTGAGTTCCAGGAAAGGTGCAAAACTACACAGAGAAACCCTGTCTCGAAAAACCAAAAAAAAAAAAAAAAAAAAAAAGGAATCTGGGCTTGACTTTACAGCATTGGGAGCCCTGGGGGAAGAAGGTTACCCTCAGATTGTTTGCAAGTGGTCTCTGGCTCCAAATGGACAATGGATAAAAGGGTGTGGATGAAGACAGGGAGGTCTCTGAAGAGCCAGGGCAGAAGTCCAGGGGAACAGGGGGCCCAGTGCCCTTCCCCCCAAAATTAAGTTGTTATTCTTAGAGCATTGGTACCTTGTTTTGTTTTTGTTTGGTTTTTTCTTTTTTTTCTTTCTGGAGCTGAGGACTGAACCCAGGGCCTTGCGCTTGCTAGGCAAGTGCTCTACCACTGAGCTAAATCTCCAACCCAGTTTTGTTTTTTTCAAGACAGGGTCTCTATTATAGCCCTGGCTGTCCTGGAACACACTCTGTAGACCAGGCTGGCCTCGAACTCAGGTATCTGTTTGCCTCTGCCTCCCAAGCACTGGGATTAAAAGTGTGCACCACCACCAGCTGGTGGTTATTTTTTGTTTGTTTGCTGTTTTGTTTTTAAGATTCCAAGTGATCAAAGGCATACCCAGGGTTCAGAACGATGGGTGTGAGCAGTGGGCTTCCAGAGCCTGGTCCCTAACTGGTGCCATTGGCATCACCTGGAAGCTTGTTTGGAATGCTCTTCAGGCCGTGCCCCAGGGCTGCAGAGTCTCCCACTGGGCAGCTGGGTCCAGCAGGTCTTTGGCCTGGTAACACTAAAGCCACAATGTGAGAGCCACTGGGCCAAGACAGAGTTCCTAGGGTCATCAGACAAGAAGGTCCAAGAGAATGGTGTCAGAAAGCCAGGTGCCCCTGGGTTCCCTTTGCCTCTGTGTGTACTGGCTGCTTATAACCCCGGAGATACCAGCTAGAGCAGAGGGGCTTTTCCCAACCCCTGTGACTCTTGCTTCCTCCTTGGTAGAGGCTGATGCAAGAGATCCTGGGGCGTGAGCAGGACCGGGCCACAGTGTCCCGCCTCACCCAGGACCTGCAGGAAGCTCTCCAGGTAAGCAAGCTTACTTCAGCTTCTCCATCTTATCCCACCAGCCCCCCCCCCCCCCAGACTCCCATCCTCCATGCCCAGTCTCTGTAAGTGACTTTTCTCCCTGTTCAGGACTACGAGCTGCAAGCAGATACCTACCGCTGCTCCTTGGAGCCCACCCTGGAAGTGTCAGCTCCTAAGAGACTCCGAGTGATTTCCCTGCAGGAGAGCATCCAGGCTCAGGTGAGGCGAGTCTCAGCAGGGCTTGGCATCCTCTGGCACCAGCTCTACAGTTCCTCGGGCCAGAGCTGATGCTGCTGTCCTCCCCACTTTACCACCTCCAGGAGAAGAACCTTGCCAAGGCTTACACGGAGGTCACTGCAGCCCAGCAGCAGCAGCTGTACCAGCTGGAGTTTGCTAAAAAGATGCTGGAGAAGGTACAGAGACAGCGCCTACCCTGTGCCCACACAGCCAACCAGGCCTATTGGCCTGGATGTCATCCTTTCTTCCCTGCAGCCTCCAGCCCCAAGAGGGCTTGGGCATGAAGACTTCTCCAGAAGTTCATACAGGCCTGTGCCTATTCTGGGGAGGCCCTGGAGATGCTCTGTAGTCATTGCTTAGCCATGGGCAATCCTCTGATGGGGACATGTCCTCTAGCCCCAGAGAGCCAAGAAACACTCCACAGTCATCAGCCTTGGGACCCACGTCCTAACACCTGTAGAAACCAAGAGTTTTCTATGGTTCTGGTGGCTTGCCAGTTTTTCTCTTCCCGAGCCATACTTCAGCATCTACTGGAGAAGGTTGGATCCGAGGGTGGAGGAGGCTTGGGAGGGTCCTGTGCATACTCTCTGCTGCAAATGGCCTGCCTTATACCCTAATAGCATCTAATTGAAAGCCTCAAAACCCTGTGTCCAAGCATCCTGCGTCTTGAGCTCCATGGCCCAGGATCTATAGTCTCAGAAATCTATACCTCAGGATCTATATATACCTCAGGGGTGGGGTACAGAAAAATGGGGCTCCAATCTTTTCCCCATTCACCCCAGGACTCTCTCTCTCTCCCCTCCCACTGCAGGAGCTTAGTGAGGACATCCATGTGACACACACAGCAAGACAGGGATCTGGGAGCCCAGCCCCAGCAGGGGCAGAGTCAGAGGTCCTCAGGTCCCAGCTAGAGAAAGAGAGGAAGCGGGTGGCTGAGGTGCAGCGTGAACTGGAGGAACAGAGGCAGCAGCTGCTGCAGCTGAGGACCCAGCAGCCTGTGGCGAGGCTGGAGGAGAAGGAAGTGGTGGCGTTCTACCGGGACCCCCAGCTGGAGCGTGATGTGGCTACAATGTCAACCCGGATAGAGGAGGAGGCCAGCAGGCGGGCCCGCCTGCAGGCTGAGCTGGAGGTGGCGGCCCAAAAGGTCGTCCACTTGGAGGGCAAGAGGAGGACCATGCAGCCTCACCTGCTGACCAAAGAGGTCACTCAGATTGAGAGGGACCCTGGCCTCGACAGCCAGGCCACCCAGCTGCAAAGTGAGCGGCAACGGTTGCGTGGGGAGAACAGCATCCTCACGGCCCGGCTGGAAGACCTGAAGGCTGAGCTGCTGGCCCTGGAGCAGAAGGAGGTGGACGTGAAGGAGAGGGTTGTGGTGAAGGAGGTGGTTAAGGTGGAGAAGGATCTGGAAATGGTTAAGGCGGTCCAGACTCTAAGGCTACAGACTGAGGAGGATGCTGCGCGGAGGAAGGGGGCGAAGGAGGCAGTGGCCAAGATTCAGGCTCGTATCAAAGACCTGGAGCACGTGATCAGCTCAGTGGAGCCCAAGCTCATTGTGAAGGAGATAAAGAAGGTGGAGCAGGACCCTGGCCTTCTCAAGGAAGCCGCCAGGCTGAGGAGCCTCCTGGAGGAGGAGAAGAACAAGAACGTGGTGTTGGCCAGGGAACTGCAGGAGCTGCAGGCCAAGCACGGGGTGGTGGAGAAGCAGAAGCCTAAGGTGCAGCTCCAGGAGCGAGTCAACGAGATCTTCCAGGTGCACCCTGAGACGGAGCGTGAGATCGCACGGCTCCAGGCCCAGCTGCAGGAGACAGGCCACAAGAGGAGCGGCGTGGAACAGGAGGTGGAGAAGCTGCTGCCTGAGCTGGAGGTCCTGCGGGCTCAGAAGCCCATGGTGGAATACAAGGAAGTGACCCAGGAGGTGGTGAGGCACGAGAGGAGCCCAGAGGTGCTCCGCGAGATCGACCGCCTCAAGGCTCAGCTCAATGAGCTGGTCAACACCAATGGGCGCTGCCAGGAGCAGCTCATCCGGCTGCAGGGGGAACGTGATGAGTGGAAGCGGGCACGGTCCAAGGTGGAGACCAAGATGGTGAGCAGAGAAGTCGTGCGGCACGAGAAGGATCCGGTGCTGGAGAAAGAGGCTGAGAGGCTCCGTCAGGAGGTGCGGGAGGCGGTCCAGAAGAGGCGAGCAGCCGAGGACGTGGTCTACGAGCTACAGAGCAAGTACCTGCTGCTGGAGAGGAGGCGGCCGGAAGAGCAGGTTGTAGTGCAGGAGGTGGTGGTCACCCAGAAGGACCCGAAGCTGCATGAGGAGCACAGCCGGCTGAGCCGGAGCTTGGATGAGGAGGTGGGGCGGCGGCGGCAGCTGGAGCTGGAGGTGCGGCAGCTGAGCGCCAGTGTGGAGGAGAAGGAGGCCCTGCTCAGCTTTGAGGAGGACCGCAGCAAGAAGCTGGCTGCCGAGAAGGAGCTGCGGCAATTGACCCTGAAGATCCAGGAGCTGGAGAAGCGGCCTCCTGCCCGGCAGGAGAAGATCATCATGGAGGAAGTGGTCAAGTTAGAGAAGGACCCGAATTTGGAGAGGTCCACAGAAGCCCTGAGGCGGGAGCTGGACCAGGAGAAGAGCCGGGTGATGGAGCTGCATCGCGAGTGCCAGGGCCTGCAGGTCCAGGTTGACCTCCTCCAGAAAGCTAAATCACAGGAGAAGACCATCTACAAGGAAGTGATCAGGGTGGAGAAGGATCCGGTGCTGGAGGGCGAGAGAGCCCGAGCGTGGGAGAGCCTGGGTCGGGAGCGCGCAGCCCGCCAGGCCCGGGAGGAGGAGGTCCGGGGCTTGCGGGAGCGGGTTGAGCGGGCTGAGGCTCTGAGGAGGTCCTGGTCCCGGGAGGAGGCTCAACTCCAGAAGGCCCGGGACCAGGCAAGCCAGGAGTGTGGGCGGCTGCAGCAAGAGCTTCGAGAGCTGGAGCGGCAGAAGCAGCAGAAAGCCCAGCATCTGCAGGAAGAGGGGAGGCTCCTGAGCCAGAAGACGGAGAGCGAGCGTCAGAAGGCGGCCCAGCGTGGCCAGGCCCTCTCGCAGCTCGAGGCAGCCATTCTCCACGAGAAGGACAAGATCTACGAGAAGGAGAGGACCCTCAGGGACCTGCACACCAAGGTGAGCCGGGAGGAGCTCAGCCAGGAAACCCAGACCCGGGAGACCAACCTTTCCACTAAGATCTGCATCTTGGAACCCGAGACTGGGAACGACATCTCCCCCTACGAGGCCTACAAGAGGGGCATCATCGACCGAGGCCAGTACCTCCAGCTGCAGGAGCTGGAGTGTGACTGGGAAGAAGTCACCACCTCCAGCCCCTGTGGGGAGGAGTCTGTGCTCTTGGACCGCAAGAGCGGGAAGCAATACTCCATCGAGGCTGCCCTCCGCTGCCGCCGCATCTCCAAAGAGGAATACCACAGGTACAAGGACGGCCGCCTCCCCATCTCCGAGTTTGCCCTGCTTGTGGCTGGGGAGACCAAGCCCTGTTCCTCACTCTCCATTGGGTCCATCATCTCCAAGTCCCCACTCTGCTCCCCAGGCCCCCAGAGTACCACTCTCTGCTCCCCAGGCCTCTTCTTTGGGCTCACTGATGATTGCTTCCCCATCGCGGGGGTGTACGACACAACCACAGAGAGTAAGTGCAGCATCAAGGCAGCTGTGGCCAAGAACATGCTGGACCCCATCACTGGGCAGAAGCTGCTGGAAGCCCAGGCAGCCACAGGGGGCATCGTGGACCTTCTCAGCCGAGAGCGATACTCCGTGCACAAGGCGGTGGAGCGGGGACTCATTGAGAACACCTCCACGCAACGGCTACTCAATGCTCAGAAGGCCTTCACTGGCATTGAGGACCCAGTCACCAAGAAGAGGCTGTCAGTAGGTGAGGCCATCCAGAAGGGCTGGATGCCCCAGGAAAGCGTACTTCCCCACCTGCTGGTGCAGCACCTGACCGGGGGCCTCATTGACCCCAAGAGGACGGGGCGCATCCCTGTGCCTCAGGCTGTGCTCTGCGGGATGGTCAGTGAAGACCTGGGCCAGCTCCTGCAAGATGAGTCAGGCTACGAGAAGGACTTGACCGACCCCATCACCAAGGAGCGGCTGAGCTACAAGGAAGCCATGGAGCGTTGCCGCAAAGACCCTCTAAGTGGCCTGCTGCTACTCCCCAGCGTGCTAGAAGGCTATCGCTGCTACCGAGCAGCCTCCCCCACCCTGCCACGCTCCTGCGTGCGTTAATGAGGGCTACGCAGAGGGGAAGGGAGGATGCATGCACCCCCTTGTCCCAGAGCGGCATAACCCCAGGAGTGGGTCCCCCCTGCCCCCCTCCATCCATATCTTACTACTCAAGCATTGTGGTGTTGGGCTCTGTCCCCAAACTTGGGGAGCTCCATTGTTCCTCCCAACCCCCACCCCACGCTTCTAATAAATGATTTATCTTGGTGCCGTGTCTTGCTCTCATTTGGGCATGCAGGATCAGTATGTTTTTGGGGTGAGCCCAGGGGCAGCACTGCTTGGGAATTTTTTCCCAAAGTATGTGTTAGGTGGGGCAGATGTGCCCAATCCACCTGCCAGAGAAATGGGTGGTCATGAAAAGAGACCACAGATGACCCCTGATCCCTCAGTTCCTGTCAGAACTGTCTCCAGACCTGTCAACCTCCCCTTCATTGGCAAGCTGTGTGCCCCCCATAAGCAGAATGACACCCGAAAACTCAGCAACAAGTTACATTTATTCCCCATTTGTCACACAGAAGGACATCCACAGCCTCTTGATGACGTGACAACTACTTAGAACACCCTCAGGCGCCCCCACAGTGTCCTACCCCACCTCCGGCTTGAGCCCTCTGAACTGGACTCACCTCTTCACACAAACAGTTTAAAACAAAATCAAGACCGACAGAGGGCGCCCTGTCCTTGGGCCTGGCTCTGCAGCTACAGCAGGGAAAGGGAAGGGCTGGAGCCTCTCAACCAGCTTGACACCAGGTGTCCAATGCCCGAGGAGCTATGCGTCCAGTCCCACCCCGTGTATGAGCACCTGCCTGCCTTTTGAAAGGGCACCATTAAATCAAACAACACAGGAATTCACCAACCTGCAGGCAGGACAAACCCAAGCCCAGCCTTCTGATGACTGATGTAAAACTCCTCAGAGGTGTATTCTCTCCCTAAATATGCTTCATTGGAAACGGGTGTGGGGTGGGAGACAGCCAGAGAGGGTGTGAGGTGGTGGGCCCCACATACACGATCTTAGTGGTAGAAATGCTCCACAATGCAATGGCGGGACACTGGGGAGCACTCTGTCGAGAAGTAGGGATGGGCCAGGGCAGTCTTGGCTGAGATCCGCTGGCTGGGGTCATACTGCAGGAGTTGCTGAGGAGGAAAGACAACAGATTGAACCTGGTGAAATCAGGGTAAGGAGAGGAACTCCCCCACAGGTCCCACTGGGAGGGCCAAGTCCCTGAGAGGTTGCCTAAACCCAGAACTTTGTGAAGTCACTGCCTCTGAGCTGTGTGTGTGTGTCTCTGTATGTCTGTATATGTTCATATGTGCACATGGGTGCAGCCCCATGGAGGCCCGAGGGCATCAGGTCCCTGAAACTGGAGTCACAGTTGGCTATGAGCCACTTGGTATGGTGCTGGGAACTGAACTCTGGCCTGAAGACAGGTCTCTGTTGTTTGCCTGCACTGCATGTTTGCTCCAGCCATCCTGTCTCAGGTCCCCATCCTGCCCTGGGGCACTGGGGTTACAGATTCCTGCTTTAGGTGGCTTCTTGGATGCTCATGATGGTGTGTCAAGAGCTTTGCCCCTGGAACCATCTCCTCAGCCTGTGTGTCCCAGCTTATAAGCCAGCTCTGGACACTCCCGGGACTGAACCTAAACCATTAGTTTTGTTCCAGGCCTATGGTTCTTCCAAGTCCCTCCAGGTTCCAGCTGCTTCGGCTGAGAACAGGTACATTCCATGTTGAGGCAGCAGTCCTTAACCCTGTCCAAATAACGTCTGCTTGGGCAGTGCTGGACAGACAATGAGCAAGTGAAGAGGGTACTAACAGGAACCGTCCAGCTCTCTGCCCTCAGGACATGACCCAGGCAGGATGCCATGGAAGAGCTTAGGAAGGACAAGGGGCCTCAGCAGAAAGTGCATGCCATCCCGCTGCCACTGTGTTGGTAGACAACACACATAGACCCCAAGAGAGACCCTGCCCTTCTTCCCCAGGCCCAACCCCAGGGTGAAGACAGAAATGGGGCTTGCAGACTTTACGGGCAAACTGGGGCAGCTTTATCTGAGGCCCAGGAGGCAGCTGAAGGGTCACAGGGTGGCAGGAGTCCAGAAGGTAGGCAACAGCCTGTTCTGTACAGCCAGTCCCATGTGAAGACCGACCTCTGTGAAAGGTATGGGGCGGGGGGGGGACACTGAGGTAGGAGGAGGTGTGGCCTCAGCCCAGGGAAGTGCTCCACCGAGATGGGGCACAAAGTCCACAAGGGAGAGTCAAACACAAGATAACCAGGAAAAAGGGACAAAGGTCACGTCAGGAAAACAAAGCTAATTACTTCAGAGAAGGTTCAAAAGGGAAGATAAACATTGGATATCAGGAGAGAAGCTCCTGACCTAATACATACAAGCCAAGGGTGTACAAAGGTCAGAAGAGTCCAGCCCAGACTCAGAGTTATGAAAGAGGGTGCCTTATAGGGGGCTGGAGAGATGGCTCAGAGGATAAGAGCACTGATTGCTCTTCCAGAGGTCCTGAGTTCAATTCCCAGCAACCACATGGTGGCTCACAACCATCTGTAATGAGATCTGGTGCCCTCTTCTAGCCTGCAGTCATACATGCTGTATACATAATAATAATTAAATCTTTAAAAAAATCAAATTAAAAAAAAAAAAAAAGAAGCAGAGTGGCTGATAGAGGGCACTCTGCAACAGCAGCAGCTTTTGGGCTGCTCTCCTTGCTCATCTGTACTTACCAGGAGCAGGTCCTTGCCTTCTGGTCCCAGCCTAGGCATGATCTCCTCCAGCTCCTTCCTGGTCCATTTGGGGAAGCTGCTCTTATAATCAGACAGCTGGGAGACTCCTGGCCATGTGGCTTCACTGGGGGTCCCCAGGGTACGAAAGATCCGAAAGAGCTGGTCGATCTCTGAGTCCCCAGGAAACAGAGGTTTGCCAGTCACCTGGAGCAGGAGAGAGGAGGAAGGGTGTGTTCTCCCACATTGAGTAAGTGGAAAGACACAGGGAGGGATCTCTTTCCCAAGTGGGGTGTGGTGGCCCATGCCTTTAATCCCAGCACTCCGGAGGCAGGTAGATTTCTGTGAGTTCGAAGCCAGCCTGGGCTACAGAGTGAGTTCCAGGCCAGCCAGTAAAGTATTCTCTCAAAACAAACAACACAACAAAAGATATCTTTCCCAGGGATATGTTAAAATTCTAGTCTTTTCTGGAACAAGACTTGCTTCCCCAGCCAGCCACAGATACACTTCAACCCATCTCTAATAGACATATTAGCCACAGTGCAGTCCGGCTGCCCTGGATCTACGTGGTCCAGGCTGCACCCTTTCCCCTTCCCTCCTGTTTGTTTGTTTAATGCTACACAAGTATACTACCCCTTGTTTTTAAAGCTGGCCTTGAACTCAAGAACACCCTGTTTTCCCAAGTGCTAGAATGCCAGGCACATGCTACCATGCCCAGCTCAAATTTGTTGGTTTAAAATTTTTGTTTTACACTTATTAATTGTGTGTGTGTGTGTGTGTGTGTGTGTGTGTGCACATATACACACCACAGTGCATGTAAGGCAGTCAGAGGACAACATCAATTCTCTCCTAACATGAGGATTTTAGGGGTCAAACTCAAGCTGTCAGGCTGGGCAGCAAGTACTGTTTTCCCATCTCCCTGGCTCCTGGCTCAAAGTTTCTTTTTCTTTTTTTTTTTTTTTTTGTTGCCGTCTTGGGAATTGAACCCAGGGCCTCCCCCAGCTTTGGCGATCTCTCTACCACTGAGATATGCCCTTAGCCCAGCTTGTCCCCTCCTACCATTTCTGCAAAGATGCAACCAATGCTCCAGACATCCACTGCTGTTGAATAAAATTTGCTGCCCAGGAGGATCTCGGGGGCACGGTACCACAGTGTCACCACCTGTGGGGGCCAGAAGCAACATCATGCATGGTGGCCGAATCCCCTAGTGACATCCTTTGGCTGTCCCTCCCACCTCCTGGCCTACACCACCTCATGGGTGTAGGTGCGCAGGGGAACCCCGAAGGCTCGAGCCAACCCAAAGTCAGCCAGCTTGATGGCTCCAAACTCATTGATGAGCAGGTTCTGAGGCTTCAGGTCTCGGTGGATGACCCGGTGACAGTGACAGTAGTTCAGTCCTTGCAGCAGCTGGGAGAGGTAGCTCTGTGGGAATGGCACAAGGAAGAGCCATTAAACAGAGGGGGCTGGCGGGGGTGGGGGGCCTCACCCTCTCGCCTTCCCTGGGCACCTTGACTACGTGCAGGGGGAGCCCTGAGGTGGGAGTGGAGTCCATGTGCTTCTTCAGGTCCTGTGTGAGGAACTCAAACACCAGGTAGAGTTTCTTCTCTCTGTGGATCACATCCAGCAGTCTGGCAGGGAGGGGTCAGTCTCAGGATATGGCATTCAGGATGCCGACCCCCCCACTTCCTTTCCCAGCTCACTTGACGATATTGGGGTGCTTCAGTTCTTTGAGCAAGGAGATCTCCCTGATGGCAGTGCTGGGAACCCCCTCAGTCTCCCTGTTGGAAAAGATGAAATACCGATAAACACAAGGAGTCACTTCTGGCCAGCGTGCGTGCATGAGCGTGCATGTGCGTGCATGTGCGTGCATGTGCGTGCAAGTTTGTTTCACTACATACAGCATTCCTCAGTTCTGCACAGAAGGTCTGTCTGAGAATAGGACCTGTGTTCCTCGGCATACTTTACACTCCCCAACTCCACAGGGCTGGACCCAGGACAAAGGCTAGTCAGAAGGCAGGGAACAGGGGCTGCACCTTTGTGGCTCCACATGTATGAGCCCATGAGATGACGACAGGTTTTGGTATTTCCCTGAGAGACAAACAGGGCATTGGGATGAACCCCAACACTCACACATCCAGCCTGATCTTCTTGAGGGCCACAAGCTGCCCAGTCTCTTTGTTCTTGGCCTTATAGACCACCCCATAGGTGCCCTCTCCGATCTTCTCGACCTTCTGGAATGCATCCATGTCTGTAGAGCTGCCCGGGGAAACATATCGCATCTGGACGTTTAAATCCCACACGAAGCACCCCCTCTGCCGGACTCCAGTCTGCATGTAACACCCTGCCCAGACCCAGCCTTGGCCTTGCTCTCCTCATCCTGCTTGGGAAGATGGTTCAAGGCTGAGGCCACCTTCTTGCCCAGCCCAGATCAACCTAGCTGCAGGATTCTTCTCCATTGCCTGGCTACGGGATGCAGGAGAGCCCAAACTTCTGCCTCAGCCCATGCCTCGGTCCAGGCAAACCTATGCTCCGGAGCCAAAGAATCTACCCAGAAAAGCTTTACAGGGGAGGGTGACATGAGGCAGAGGTTAAGAGCTGGCTAAGGCTTCTGAAGCCACAACCCTGCCCTGGGGCACACATCAGGGCCTCAGCTTGGCCCGTTTGGCAATTCTTAGCCTCTATCAGGTCAGAACCTCAGCCTTCTAGCCCAAAGGTGACCCCTTTGCTTCCTGGGTCCCCAAACTCTGCTCCTGAGGCCCCCAAACTCTGCCCCTGGGCCCCTAGCATCCTCCCCTCTACCTCCTAGCCCAGAAGTCGCCGGAAGCCCTCAGCCGTCTGCAGCTTCTCTGTCAGGCAAGCTGTCTGCTTGTGGCGCCCCCTGCTGGCTGCAGCCGGCTCTGCACCATGTACACACACTGTAAGCTTTATTCATGAGGACATTGAGGAACCCTTTGTGTCCTTCACAAGTCACAGCCCCAAGGCCCTGGGGTGGGGTATCAGATTTATTTATTTATTTATTTATTTAATGCATTAATTTATTTATTTTAGAGAGAGGGTCTCATGTAGCTCAGATTGGCCTTAAGCTCCGATCCTTCTGACTTTGCCTCGATAGTGCTGGGATTACAGGCATGGGCCACCATGGCTGGTTTGGGGTGGGTGTTCATTTACAGGTCAGTCTAGAGTCCAGAAAAGGGGTGCCCCCACCCCTGCCGCTGCTTTCTGGTTCCAGATGGTGTCTGTCACTGGGAATGAGGAGCAGGCGGAAGGGCTGGCAGGGGGTTGGTGTCTCCTGCTGGCGGCTGCTGCTTGTGCAGGCACAGCCTCTGCTCCAAGATGGCTTTTTCTAACAAGGACAGGTCCATCCCCTCCACACAGGTGAGCAGTCGGGCCTTCACCACAGAACCTCCATCTGAAAGACAGACACCGAGGCGTGGGCAGTGACTTCCTAGAGGGTCTGTGACATCTACCGACGCTTCCTGGTGTTCATTCCTGAGGCACTAAGAGAGCTGGCAACTTTGTCTCCAGATACCCAGGACTGTGGCCTCACCATGTAAGTCAGGAAGCAGGACTTGAGCCTCCACATTCCAACTCTGCCATTAATTCCTTTGCCTTCCAAAAGTCCAGTGTTAAGGAAACACTGTCTGCTCTAAGGGAACACCTTCCTTGGCACCCTAGGACCAGTGGCATTGGGAATTGGAGTGAAGAGAAACCATATTGATAGATAAATCCAAGGGACTGAGCTCCAAGCAAGGTTGGCCTTATAGGGGGAAGTCACCCTACCCCAGGAAAGGGGCTTGGGGACCTGCTGGCAGATGTACTGGTGACCTAATATATAACACCAGTGTTCCTGTAATACCCAACAGGAAAGACAATGGGATGTCCATAACAGGCGTTTAGCTCTTTTCATTTTAAAAATATTTTATGTATTTATTTTTTGGCCAGGTAGTGATGGCACACACCTTTAATCCCAGCACTCAGGAGGCAGAGGCAGGTGGATCTCTGTAAATTCTGTAGGCTAGCCTGGGCTACAGAGCTAGTCCCAGTCCCAGGACAGGCAAGGCTACACAGAAAAACCCAGTCTCAAAAGACAAAAAAAAATATTATGTTTATTTTGTGTGGATTGGTGTTTGCCTACATGTATGTAGGTGCACCATGGGCCTGCAGTACCCTGAGAGGGCAGAAGAGGTTATTGGATCCCCTGAAACAGGAGCCATTGTGTGGGTGCTGGGAACCGAACCCATGTCCTCTGCAAGAGCACCAAATGTTCTTAACCATCGAGCTTTCTCTCCAGCCCCTATATTTACTTATTTATGTTCAGATTTATTTTATGTGCATGGATGTTTTGCCTGCATGCAGGTAATTGTACCATGTGTGTTCCTGGAGCCCCCAGAGGACAGAAGAGGGCATCAGATCCTCTGGAACCGAAGTTATGAATGGTTCTGATCCACCATGGGAGTGTTGGGAATGGAGCCCAGGTCCTTTCAAAGGCCGTGAGTGCTCTGAATCTTGAAGTCATCTCTCCAGCCCTACTATCTTTTCGATGGGGTTAGTATAGTTTAGGCTATCCTGGAATTTGCTATCTATCTTAGGATGACCCTGAACACATGATCCCCCTACATCTACCTCCCAAGTTCTGGGATGACAGGGCCATGTCACCATGCCTGGCTTAGAAAGAACCTCCCCTGGAGTTCTCATTGCTTCCTAGGAACTTCAGTGAATAGCTCAACTTTACTCCCTCTATTTTTGATGCATTTGGGATAGCAGCTTTCTGGCTGAAGTCTAGCCTGACCTTTCTAATGGAGGCCATTTATCTATTGAAGATAGTCTGGGGGCAGAACTCATCATCAAGCTGCCTAGTTTCAACCACTTGCACAGGTTGCTTGTGAAAAGTGGACTTGTTTGAGCCTCATTTTCTGGGTGCCGAGTGGCAGAGATGACGTTACTCACAGAGGCCCCAGTGTGTGGCCCCATCTGCACCTATGAATGGGTGTTGGCTGCCGGTTATCATCACTTAGGCCTCTGGCCAGGGGATCTCTACATGTGGTGATATATTGTGTACCCTAACAACTTGCCTGAGGATCAGAGGACAGAGCCAGTCACTAGATTAGACACAGACAATGGTGGCACACACCTTCATACACACACATCTACACACGTCAATCAAACACTCATACCACCCTGAGAAGCCTGAGGACACACTTCGCTCTCAAGAGTTTGAAGGATTGGCAAGAACAAGAACAGAATCAGATGATCACAACGTCAAAATGAAGGGCTGGGGACTGGAGAGATGGCTCAGTGGTTAAGAGCACTGGCTCTTCACCTCTAGACCTGAGTTCAATCCCTAGTGCCCATGTTGGGTGGCTCATAAACATCTGTAACTCCAGGTCTGGCTTCTGTGGGAACCTGTACTCACACATACACACAATAACAATAAATAATTACAAACAGCACATGGGAGGCAGAAGCAGGCAGGTCTCTGTGAGTTTGAGAAGAGTTCCAGGCCAGCCAATGCTACACTGATAGAGACACCCTGTCTCAAAACAAAATGAATCAAAAGAAACAGGGAAGGCATGGGAGGAGTTTGAGAGCTTCCTTAGCATGAATGAGGCCCTGATGTGAACGCCATGGGGGAGTTTTCTGGAAGGAACGATGGGAGATACTAAACTCAAAACAGGATCCCATGTCAAATGTTACCAAACTTCCGGTGTGAAGATTTTCTTAGAAATCTGCTTAAATTTCACAGAATCTTTTTTTTTTTTTTTAAAGATTTATTTTTATTATTTTTTGGGCTGGAGAGATGGCTCAGCAGTTAAGGGCACTGGCTGCTCTTCCAGAGGTACTGAGTTCAATTCCTAGCAACCATATGGTGGCTCACAACCATCCACAATGAGATCTGGGAGTGATGGCAGAAAACAGAAAGGTATATAAGGCGTGAGGACCAGAAACTAGAAGCTTTTAGCTTGGTTAAGCTTTTGGGCTTTTGAGCAGCACAGTTCAGGAGAGGCTTCCTGTCTGAGGAAACAGGATCAGCTGAGGAACTGGCAAGGTGAGGTAGCTGTGGCTTGTTCTGCTTCTCTGATCTTCCAGTATTCCAGCCAATACCTGGCTTTCTCTGGGTATCTATCTATCTATCTATCTATCTATCTACCTATCTACCTACCTACCTACCTACCTATTATGTACACAGTATTCTGTCTGCATATATCCCTGCAGGCCAGAAGAGGGCACCAGATCCCAGATCTCATTACAAGTGGTTGTGAGCCACCATGTGGTTGCTGGGAATTGAACTCAGGACCTCTAGAAGAGAGGTCGTTGCTCTTAACCACTGAGCCATCTCTCCAGTCCATGGGTTTGTTACCCTTTAAGATTCCTGCTACACTCTCTTGTAGTTAGAGTTTTCCTGCCTGGCCCAGTCAGGACAAATCTCTCTTACCCGCCAGTCCCACAGTTGCTCAGACCCAACCAAGAAAGCACAGAGAGACTTACATTGTTTACAAACTGTATGGCCGTGGCAGGCTGCTTGTTATCTGCCTTTTCTATCTTAAATTAACCCATTTCTGTTAGTCACACTTTGCCACATGGCTTGTGGCTTACCAGTGTCCTTACATGTTGCATTTCCTGGCGGCGGCTGGTGGTGTCTCTCCTCAGCCTTCTACTTCCCAGAATTCTCTTCTCTCTTGTCCCGCCTATACTTCCTGCCTGGCCACTGGCCAATCAGAACTTTATTTACACAGAGCGATATCCACAGCACTCTCTAGCTCCCAAGATTTAAAATTTTAAGTTAAGTGTATATGTGTGTGGTTATGTACACATGAGTGCAGTTGCCTATGAAGGCCCGAAGAGAATATTTACTCCCCTGGAGTTGGAGTTACAGGTGGCTGTGGGCTGCCCGATGTGGGTGCTGGGGTCCAGGCTGGGGTCCTCTGGAAGAGCAGCAAGCACTCTCAACTGTTGAACCAGCTTTCCCGCTCCATTACTTTTTTTTTTTAATTTAATTTTAATTTTATTTTTATTTTATATACATTGGTGTTTTGCTATGGGTGTCAGGTCCCCTGGAACTGGAGTTACAGACAGTTGTGAGCTGCCATGTGGGTGCTGGGAATTGAACCTGGGTCCTCTGGAAGAGCAGCCAGTGCTCTAACCACTGAGCCATCTCTCCAGCCTCTCCATCACTTTTGTTTAAAAGTTCAATAGTCCTGGTTGGCTTTATCTTTTATTGTACACTTGGGCAATACTTCACTGCATGTAACAGAGTAAGTGGCCCACAGAACAGATGGCGTCCCGATGGTCCGATCAACCCATGGCTGGCAGTCCAGATGCTTCAGCTTGTTTTGATGGAAGGAATAATATGGGCGTGGACGCACATCACTGGGGACAGCTGCCTGTGGCCTCAAACTGGAATAGGTGTGAGGAGAACTGGGCATGTTGGGGCTTGCCTAGAATCCTAGCTCTTGGAAAGGTGTAGCTGACTGGAAATCCCATCTCAGATGATAAATGGATACTTGTCTAGTGTATGCAGCCCTGAGTTTGACCTCGAGCACAGCCAAAAATGTGCACTGGAAAAAAAAGGGGGGGGACTGGAAGACAGGTCAGAGGTTAAGAGCACAAACTGCTCTTGCAGAGGACCTGAGTTCAGTTCCCAGCAATTGCTCACAACCATTTGACTCCAGCTCCAGGGCAATCCAAGGCCTCTGGTGTCTATGGGTATCTGCATATATGTGCACATACCTATATACAGACAGAAACACACACACACACACACACACACACACTTAAAAATACAATAAATCTTCAAAAGAAAGGAAAGGGCTGAGGATGTAGGTCAGCTGGAATAGTACTTGCCTAGAACCCACTCAGCCTAGGGTCTGAGCCCCAGCACCACATAAAATGGACATGGTGGCACACACTTGGAATCCCAGCACTCAGGAGGTAGGGGATCAGGAGTTCAAGGTCATCCTCCAATACACAGCCATTCCAGTGTATAAGAGAGACCATCTAAGACAGTAGAAATATAACCACTTGCCTGGCACGCAGGAGGCCCCTGGTTAGTACACACAACTGCCAAGTACCATTGCTGCCCTGCTGTGCGGACAGCACTGGCGCTGCATGTGTACCCCTTAGTGGTGGTCACTTAACTACATCAGAGCTTGTCCTTGAACTATCACCCCAAACCCCAGCATGTTCTCATCCCACCCCACACACTGCGGTGACCCTCCTTTTACACCCTCTGGAGATTGTGTCTCTTTCTTCCAGAGTCTTTAGAATGCTCCTAGCTTTGCTTTGGGACTTGGCTAGAACCTGGCATCACCCAGACAAGCGGGTCTCCCCACACTGCCCACTCGGCCTCCCTCCCACACTCCCAACCACACTCCCTACTCCCTCCCACTCCCCATTCGGGCTCCCACCCACACTCCCCACTGAGCTGGGAAGAGGAATCCAGAGTTCACCTGCTGCTCAGGTTTCACACTACCTGTGGTCTCCCCTTCCCACTGAGAACCACTTACACCACTGTTCACCTCTACCCCACTTCTACCTCCCACACCCACCTTGCACCTTGGACTGGTTGCCCTGGAATCCTCCACCTCTGCCTTAGAAATGTGGTTCTCAATTAAGTCCCTGCCCTTTCCCTGCCCACCACACCCCGCTTCAGCCCTGACAGGACCCTAGGACTCCTGGATTTCCTCCCACATTCTCTGTCCCTTGGCTGGCCCTGAGTACCTTCCAGTCATTTTCCTGGTATTGTAGGGATCAGCCTTTGCCTTCCAAGCTTCCTGCCTAATGCACCTCCAGCCTCTACCCTCCCTGGTCACACCCACAGATGGGTGGAGGAAGACCACAGACCTCTGCATGGATTCCTGCCTTTGTGTTCACACCACTGAACTGTGTACCCCCTTCCCAGCTTTTTTTTTTTTTTTCTTTCTGTTTTTAACTTTTGGAGGCATGGCCTTGCCAAGATGCCCAGGCTGGTCTTGAACTCACACTGCATCCCTGGCAGGCCTTGAACTTCCTAGGTACCTAGGATTACAGTCCTGTACCACCAGGCCCACTTGCTGCCAACTACTTGAATATTTCAAAACAGCTGGAGAGAATTTTTTAGTATTTCTAAAACACACACACACACACACACACACACACACACACACACACACACACACACACATACCAAATGTCTACAGAGATGGATATGCCAATTGTTGTATGTGGCCATTCATTATCTATCATGGACAAGTACTAAAATGTCATCTTGTGCCCCAAATATGCATATACACTCACCACGAGCCGATTAAACTTTTTTGCAGTAGTTTTTCTTTTTCTTTTCTTTTTTTTTTTTTGAGCTGAGGATCGAACCCAGGGCCTTGCACTTGCTAGCCAAGCACTCTACCACTGAGCTAAACCCCTAGCCCTTACAGTAGTTTTTAAAAGAGGAGAAATGAGATTTGTGATGTGGCAGCTGTTACAGCCAGTGGGGCTTACACAAAGTGTGATTATTGCTAAGTACAAAGTTGGGAACCCTCAGACTGGGGAAGGTGGTCAGAAACACCTCATGTCCAGACAGGAGCCCCTCAGGACCGTGGGTGGTACCAGGAGGTGTCACATCTTCGGAGTTGATCACACAATTGGCATTGTCTCACACTAGTCTTGTGGCTGGCTCTATATGAAACGTTAGAAAAGTTCCTCTAACTAACCTCTTCTTTGTCCTCAGGACTTTCAGCCTGGACACAGGGCACAACGCATGTTTGATGGACCTTTGCACCCAGACAGGACTTAAGGCCATGCCCAGGAAGGTTGAAAGCACCCACACAGTATACCCTCTGCCCAGGTGAGAGGTCCAGACAGACATGGCCACACTCAGCCTACGCGGGGCTCCACCCACTGCTTGTTCTTTAACTCCTCACTCAAGATCAGACTCAGAAAAATGCCAGAAAAGTTATAAGGAAAAAAAAAAAATCAAACAGGAGCTGGAGAGTTGGCTTAAAGAGCATCCACCATAGCAGCATGTCTCTGCACGCTGAGGCAGACCTGAGGGTGCACACGCAATAATGAAATAGTTGTTTTGCTTTACAGATAAAAGGCCCTTTGTGCCTCCTCTCATATCTGTTCCAAATCAATTATGAGGACAGGACTTTGACCTTCAAGGCTTAAATCTGAGTAAGATGAACTTCTATTTAATCCAATATAGCCTTTAACCCCAGCACTCGGGAGGCAGAGGTAAGCAGATCTCTGTGAGTTTGAGGTCAGCTTGGTCTACAAAGTGAGTTCCAGGACAGCCAGAGCTACACAGAGAAACCCTGTCTTGAAAAACAAAAACAAACAAAAGACCCCAATATAATTAAAATCAGCCATTTAATTAATTTCTCTTTTTAAACTAATTAATTTTAACACATTTAATTAATGCATTTCATCCAGGATTATAACCCACCATGGATTTTTTTTAAGATATTATTTTTAATTGTATGCGTGCATGAGTGTGTGTGTGCATGTGTTTGGTGTGTGTTGGTGTGTGTGTGTGTGTGTGTGTGTGTGTGTGTGTGTGCGTGTGTGTGTGTGTGACTGTGAATGAATGTGGGTGAAGTGACTACAGAGAATCCAGAAGAGGAGTTGAAGTTACAGGCAGTTGTGAACTCCAGATGTGGTTGCTGGGAACCAAACCCAGGTCCTCTGCAAGAGGAGTAAGTGTTCTTAACCCCTAACCATCTTCCAGCCTGTGGATTTTTTAAAAGTATAAATTAAGAGACGTAAGTGGTAAGACATAAGATTAGCAGCATGGTAGTCCGTGCTGCTAATCTTAATCCTTCTGGATGAGTCAGAAGATTCAAGTCACTAGAGGCCAACAAGACACGACAGCTTGGGCTACAGAGACCTATCTCAAAAAACAAATAGAAAAGCTAGGGAACAGCCAGGAACCTTGGCACACAACTATAATCCTAGCATGTGGGAGGCTAAGGCAGAAGGATTGCTGAGGGTTCAAGGCCAGCCTGGTCTACAATGTAGTAAATTCCAGTCAACCTGAGGTACAGGATGATATCCCGTCTCAAAAGAAATAAATAGCAAATTGGTAAATTTATTTTTGTTTCTTTCTTTTTTTTTTTTTTGGAGCTGAGGATCGAACCCAGGGCCTTGGCTTGCTAGGCAAGCACTCTACCACTGAGCTAAATCCCCAACCCTGGTAAATTAAATTTTAAAATGCTAAGTAAAGTCTAAAAATTTAGCTGGTTATGATTCCATATATGAGAAATCCTAGTACTCAGGAGTCAGAGGCAGGAGGATCACAAATGCAAGGCCAGCCTGGGCTATATAGTGAGAGTCTCTGTCCCAAAGCAAAGAAAAGGGGCGGGAGAGGAGTTTCATTTCATAGCTGGGTCTGGTGGGACTTGCAAGTTACCCCAGCACTTGGGAGGCAGAGGCAGGAGGATAACAAGGGTTTTTTTGTTTTGTTTTGTTTTAAATACAGGGTTTCTTTTGTCCTGGCTATCCTGGAACTTGCTTTGTAGCCCAGGCTGGCCTTGAACTCACAGAGATCCTCCTGCCTCTGCCTCCCAAGGGCTGGGATTAAAGGTGTGTGCCACCACCACCCAGATTTCTGTTTGTTTGTTTGTTTGTTTCTTCAGATATATTTATTTTACGTGTATGAGTGTTTGCATGTATGTCTGTGTCCTATGTGCAAGCCTTGTGCCTGTAGAGAACAGACAAGCCTGTCACATCCCCTGAAACTGGAGTTATGGACAGTTGTAAGCTGCCATGTGGGGTGCTGTGAATATGTATCACAACAGGTGTAGTTATCTACAGGAATGACCATTGATCTTAACTGCTGAGCCATCTTTCCAGCTCTAATCACAAGTTTAAGGCCAGTCTTGGCTATATAGCTATTTTGAGGATACATGAGACCCTGTCTCAACAACAACAACAACACACCACCACCACCACACACACACTCACACACACACACACACACACACACACACACACTAACTAATTTTAAATGGTTTTTTAAAACTTAAAAAAAAACAAAAAAAAAAAACCCACAGACACATTCCAGCTGAAGTTGCCTACTGCTCCCTGGTAGTGTACTCTGTACTATCTCACTTATAATAATTTTCTAGAGATTTATTTACTTTATTATTTTATGTGTATAGGTGTTTTTTGTCTGCATGTATGTCTGTGCATCACATATATACAGTACCCATGGAGGCCAAATGAGGGTGTCAGATCCCCTGGGCCTGACGTTATAGGGTGCTGAGAATTGAACAGGGGTCTTCTGCAAGAGCAACAAGTACTCTCAACTGATAATCCTTCTCTCCAGCCCCCTGTACTGTCCATTTAAATAAAAATCCTTGCTGTTTGCTGAGAGAGAACAGGTAGACAGGTACTGCTGCAGTTAGGTACTGTATCATGCCCCTGAGGAGCTGATCACCCAGAAGGCTGAGGCAGGATGAACTCAGGATGGAACCAGACAGGACAATGTAAGGAGACAATTTCTCTAATAATACAGAAGTGGAAAGTACCGGAGGGGCAACGTGCAAGGTTGGTGACAGTTATTGTCCCTGGGTAGGATCAATGGTGACCTTTTCCTGTTTCGTTCTTTCTTCCCTCCCTCCATCTCTGCACTGCTGCTGACTAAGCAGGGCCTTACGCACGGCAGACAAGTGCTCCGCTACCAGCTACCTCCTCAGTCCCTTCCCTGTTCCCTTTTCCTCTTGAAATGCTCTGCAGTGAGCACACATTCCTTTGATAACGGGGTTAGGGAAGCAAATGCTACCTGAAATTGAGGATATAAACGCAGCCCCCCCACAATGGGATGTCGCTGATAAGCATCTCCACCCCAGGAGAGAAAAGTCAGTCACTGGCCCCTCTCCATGACCTGGGAGCTCAGCCTCCTGCTCAACTCTTGTTTTTGTTTTTTTTAAGCTGGTGCTAGGACCCAGGACTGATGAATGCTGGGCATCTCCCACTCGGCCACACTCCCAGCTTGTCTTCGATCCTTCATGCAGGTCGATTGTTGCTCCAGACTGTTTCCAGTCCTCCTTTGCATTTTATTTCTCTTACCTTGACTTCCTGGCCTCTTATTATAGCCCCGTCTTCTCTTGAGCTTTGGTTTTAGTGAAGGAGCCATAGGACATAGATTAAGGACTAGTGGGCACATTAGGAACGATCTAGCAAATTACAACGTCACACACAGACCCTCGGAAACCTGTGACTTCTCTTTTGTCACTCCCCTACCCTTTTCTGTCATGGCACCACATGGCTGGTCCATCTGAGTCCAGTCATACCTGCTTCCTAAGAGTCCTTGACCTCAGGGGCCGATCTGTAACAACAGAAACCCCAGTAGATCATAGGACAGGCCAATCCATTCCTCCCCCCCGCCTTCCTTTTTTTGGTTTTTCAAGACAAGCTTTCTCTGTGCAACAGTCCTGGCTGTCCTGGAACTCACTTTGCAGACCAGGCTGGCGCCTCCAACTCACAAGGATCCACCTGCCTCTGCCTCTTGAGTGCTGGAATTAAAGGCGTGCGCCACCACTGCCCAGACTTTTTTTTTTTTTTTTTAATTCTTTGTGTACGCCATGGCGCATGTGTAGACACCAGAGGACAACCTTAGGAGTCAGTCCTCACCTCCACCTTGTTTGAGGCAAGGTCTCTTGCTCACCACAGTGTACACAAGTCTGGTCTCTGCTCCCTATCTCCCTGTAGGAACACTGGAATCAGACACCTACTGAGTTTCTTTGTGTTCTGGGGATCTGAACTCAGGTCCTCACATTTGGAGGGCAAGCACTTTACCAACTGAGCTGTATCCCTATCCCCACATTTCCCTGATTCTTTTGTTTTACTTTTTGTTTTTGTCTGAGACAGGGTTTCTCTGTTTTGCCCAGGCTGTCCTGGAACTCTGTAGACCAGGCTGGCCTCAAACTCACAGAGATCCACCTGCCTCTGCCTCCTAAATGCTGTGATTAAAGGTGTGTGTCCCAGGCCCAGTGCGTTCTTGATTACATAAAAGACAAAGACGCCCCAGCTCAAGAGACATAATGAAGCAGGTTTTAGGGAGCACAGCTTACCCTCATCATGCTCCAGCTCCCCAAGAACCATGTACAGGAAGTCCACGTGTGGTTCAAAAGGCTCCACCAGCTTGGTGCAGACATGCAGCTGACACTGATCGGATCTGTGCTGTGCTGTCAGGGTCACAAGGGAGCGTGTCATGTCGTAGAGGCACAACCTGGAGGGCAGAGGAAGTGTGAGCATTTCTACTCACCAACAAGCTACGACCAAGATCCATAGAGGCCAACAAATACCTGGAAGTCCACAATTGCCCTCAATCAGATCCGAAAATAAAATATAAGCCACAGACCGGAACGAGTGTTTCCCATTTCCCTAATGGATGAGAGGCAACTGCCTTTCAATTTTCTTACTCTTACTTTGAATTTTGTCCATTTTTTATTTTGAGACAATGTCTCACTATGCATCCCTGGCTGGTCTGGAACTCAATATTAGACCAAGCTGGTCCTGAACTCACAGAAATCCACCTGTCTCTGCTTCCAAGGGCTAGCATTAAAGGCATGAGCCACCATGCCCAGCTTCTTTTGTTCTTTTTTGAGACAGTACATTGCCAAGCTCCCCAAGCAGACCTTGAACCTAAGATCTTCCTGCACCAGCCTCCCAAGCTGGGGTTACAGATGTGTATGTCCCATGCTTGGTGTCACTTTACTTCCATGTGATCTGTGGATTAATAATATACCACTAATACAGCATGTGTGTATGTAAGTGTGTATCCACCCCCTTCCAGATGATCGCTCACACATGTACACATGAGGAAGTATAGCGTGGTCGCAAAGTTTACCAATGGCTGTCTGGACAATGACACCACATGTGACTTCTGCTTGCTTTACTCCTCTGTGGGTTACTTGTATTAAAACAAATAACACAGCCAGGGGGTGGCGCACACGCCTTTAATCCCAACACAGGATTAAAGCAGAGGCAGGCGGATCTCTGTGAGTTTAAGGTCAGCCTGGGCTACATAGCTCATTCCGGGCCAGTGGGGCTACACAGTGAGACTTATCATACACACACACACACACACACACACACACACATACACACACACAGGTACGTACGTACGTTTATAATTAGACAGAATTATAGTAAAAACATTTTAATTGAGATTATTTGAAGGGGAGGTATTTAACCACCCCTGCCACATGAAGGGTTGACCATTCTTACCTGCCAAATGTTCGCAGTGTACTTCCATCAGGAACTTGGCCATCACTGATTTCCCAAGGGAAGTAATAGATACCAGGTTTGGGCAGCATTGATGGCACCAGGAACCAAATAGTTTTGGGATGGAGTTTTGAAGATTCCTGATAAACCAAGCCAACCATAAGACATGAGAGACCAGCCACATCCGGAAGACGAGCTCCAGCAGGAAGGGTTGTGAAAGTCTTTGATATGTTATGAGCTCACATGTTAATACACAAGCCTGCATCACACACATATACATTATACATAAATAAAAGCTCAGGGGGAAGTACTGTTCCCGCTGCAATCTCCATTGTCCATCAATTTCATAGGGCAGGGGTCTGTAAAGAAACGCATATTAGTCAGCACTCGGGAGGCAGAGGCAGAGGCAGGTGAATCTCTGAGTTTGTGGCCAGCCTGGTCTATATGACTTTCAGGACAGCCAGGGATACATAGAGAAACCCTATCTTGAAACACCCCCCCCAAAAAAGATGAACATATGTATTCCATCTTTATGGGATGGAGGGTCTGTAGCATGAATCTTAAAACTTCTTATTAATACAAACAAACCTGGAGCCAGGTATTGGGGTGAATGCTGGAAGATCAGAGAAGCAGAACAAGCCACAGCTACCTCACCTCGCCAATTCCTCAGCTGATCCTGTATCCTCAGACTGGAAGCCTCTCAGTCCTCATCCAGAATGAATCTCAGCTGAACTACTGCTCAAAAGCCTAAAAGCTTAACCAGGCTTCCTGGTCCTCACACCTTATACACCTTTCTGCTTTCTGCCCTCACTTCCTGGGATTAAAGGCGTGAGTCACCACACCTGGCTGTTCCCAGTGTGGCTTTCAATTCACAGAGGTCTGGATGGATCGATCTCTGCCTCCTAAGTGATAGGATTAAAGGTGTGTGTGCCACCATTTTCTGGCCTCTATATCTAGTGGCTGTTCTGTTCTCTGACCCCAGATAATTTTATTAGGGTGCACAATATTTTGGGGAACACAATATTACCACAAGGGTCTCTACCGCCTCTTATGTCAGCCATCTCATTTTTATTTTTAGTTTATGTGTGCGAGTGTATTGCCTGCAAGTGTGTCTGTCCACTAAGTGTGAGCAGTGCCTGAGGAAGCTGGAAGAGGGTAAAGTATCTGCTGACATTTGTCAGTCACCATGTGGGTGGCTGGACACCCAACCCAGGTCCTCTGAAAGAACAGCCAGAGCTCTTAACTGCTGAGCCATCTCTCCAGCCCCTGCCATTTGAGAACAGCTACAGATCACACAAAACAACAACAACAACAACAACAATAACAAGGAGCCTGACTCATTCTAATCCAACACTGGCTACAAGCTGGTAACCTCGGCCACTGGTGCCTTTAGACCCAACACGCCCTGGCTGCAACTTGAAGCTGGGATGTAGCTCAGCTGGTAGAGTGCTGCCTAGTATGGGTTGGATCCCCAGTACTGCATAAACTGGAAGTAATCCATCCCAGAACTCCTTCTTAAAGTTATTTTTTAAATGTGTACGGGTGTCTTACCTGCATGTATGTCTGTGCACCACTTGTACGCCTGGTGCCTCTGGAGTTACAGATGTCTGCTGGGAACCTGGGCCCTCTTCAAGAACAGTAAGAGTTCTTAACCACTGAGCTATCTCTCTAGGCCCTTTTCTTCTTCTTCTTCTTCTTCTCCTCCTCCTCCTCCTCCTCCTCCTCCTCCTCCTCCTTCTTTTTGGAGCTAGGCAAGCACTCTACCTCTGAGCTAAATCCCCAACCCCTTTATCTTCATTTTTATATTTACTTATTTATTTGGTTTTTTGAGACAGGGTTTCTCTGTGTAGCTTTGGAGCCTTTCCTGGAACTCACTCTGTAGCCCAGGCTGGCCTCGAACTCACAGAGATCCACTGCTTCACTAGTGCTGGGACTAAAGTGGTGTGCCACTACCGCACGGCACATATCTTCATTTTTAAAAAAGATTTTTACTTCTGTGTGTGTATGTGCAGGTGTGCATGCCTGTGGGCTAAAAGAGAGTATCAGTCTCCTGGGAATAGAGTTTCAGGCAGTTGGGAGCCACCTGACATAGGTGCTGGGAACTGAGCTCAGGTCCTCTGCAAGAGCAGCAAGTGCTCTTAACTGCTGGGCAGTCTCTCCAGCCCTTGGACATTTTACAACTAGATTTCATTCTGTGGCCCTGGCTGGCTTCTAACTCTCTTCCTCCTGGCCCAGCTTCTCAATTGCTGGCATTTAGATTGTGCACTGCTATATGAAGCTCTGTGGACATTCTGATCTCAGATTTCTTGCTTTCAGAGATGAGTCTGTAAATGTGTGTTATTTAAATCACTCTGCAGCCTTCTGTTGCAACAGCCCCGGCAGATCGATAATGCTGCTAGATTACATTCCAGATGAGTAAAACATCTGGTGAAGGACAGTAATGGACAACAGTAAGGCCATAAAAAGGAATGTAGATTAGACAGGAGCGTTACATTAACATTAGATTATCTTAACCATAACCATCCTGCAAAGGTTTTTATTTTTAGGAAATTCCTAAATATTTGTAAGCAATGGAGGACTTCCATGGTTTCCTCAAACAGCTCAAAAAGAGAAAGTGAATAAACAAAGCTGACCTGCAGGTGATGAGTAAAGCCACCGTGACAAACGTTAACTAGGGAATCTGGGTGAAAGGGGAATTGCTTCTGGATTCCCCTATTGAGATTCCCGAGTGTTCAAAAGTGAAAATCCACACGTGATGGTCAGACACAGGACACCTTGTAAACAGTATGAAGGGCAACCTCTCACTATAACTAACAGAACTCAGTCTTAGGTTGGTCCATGATGCCACACTGGGTGGACAGTGGTCTACTTTACCCTTTATTCCCCTTCCCCCATCCTCTGGCTCATGATCAACTCAGGGCTTATAGCTGAGCTTTTCCTGATTCTCAAACAGGATTTATTCAGTTAGTTTTAAGACAAAAACCATGTAGCTCTAGCTGGCCTGCAACCCACAACATTATGTAGTAGACCAGGCTGGCCTTGAACTTACAGAGCTCTCCCTGCTTCTGACTCCTGACAAGCCTTTTTTTTTTTTTTTTTAAAGATAAATAGCATTTATTGTTGGTTGATATATGTGCAGGCATATGCATGTCATAGCACACAGTGGCAGTCAAAAGACAACCTCATGGAGTTAATTCTCCTCTTTCAAAACCTTTATGTGGGTTCTGAGGATTGACCTCAGGCCTGTAGGCTTGCACCTTCAGGAGGCAAGAGCTTTTATCCACTGAGCCATCTCGTCAGCCCAAAGTGAACACTTTCTCCTTTCCAGATCTGTTTCTTCTCTTCTAGGTCTCTTCTATTTCAGATATTTTCAGATACCTCTTGGAAAGCAGCATCTTCCTCCCGTACCTCTACCATAGTATTCTCTATAGCCTGCTCATTCTGCACCCCCTCATTAACATACTTCATTCATTGCAGTTTACTAAATAATTTGGTTTCGAATAGTTCCATCTGTTTTCTTGTTTTACTTACCATATTATCATCCCCATGAGGCAGGGATTCTGATGACTATGTGTTAATATTCTGATCTGCCCCTTGAAGTCCCCCCACTTGGTGCCACCCCGCATCCTGACATAAAATCCTCATTCTAAGGAGAAACTCCTCCCCTTCCTCCCCTCCCTCTCTCTTCTCCTTTTCCTCCCTTGAGGTGTGCACCCTTGATCTCTCTTCTCTTTCTCTTCATCTCTCTATTAGAATAAACTCTCCACGTGGATGCATCATCTGGGGTGTGAATTACTGGCGGCCGCTGCCATGCCCGCATGGCATGCATCTGCCTAGCATGTTTCCCTGCACTCGAGGGGTACCCTCAGGGGCGCTTCCCCCGCTACACAATAAGTCCTAACACTATGTTCTTTTCATCTACCAGTTTCTGGGACATTATTAAATATTAATGGATGACTAGATCCATGAATAGGATGAAAATTAAAGCCACCCACCCCACACTTGCTGGGCACTGAGCTAAAACCATATCTTACTATCTGCGTGAATGTAAATCTGCCAGAATTCTGTCTTCATCAGCATTTCTAGCTATGCCTGGACTGTCCACCCTGGACAGTCTGCCCTCTGAGGTTATCTGAACCCCTCACCTTGTCATTTCCAATTGTGCACTTTGATCCGTTTACAGTTGTCTTATCTCACCGTGTAGCTTTGACTGGCTTGGAACTCACGGGGAGCCACCTGCCTCTGCCTCTTGAGTGCCAGGTTTAAAGGCGTTTACACCCAACATGTCCTGTGATTCTTTTTTTTTTTTTTTTTTTGGTTTTTCGAGACAGGGTTTCTCTGTGTAGCTTTGCGCCTTTTCCTGGAACTCACTTGGTAGCCCAGGCTGGCCTCGAACTCACAGAGATCCGCCTGCCTCTGCCTCCCGAGTGCTGGGATTAAAGGCGTGCGCCACCACCGCCCGGCAAGTGTCCTGTGATTCTTACTTAACTATAATTAAGACCCACAGTTAAAGGAGCTGCTTTAAACCAAATTAACAGTTCTCTGAACTCAGGCTGACCTTGAACCTGTGATCCTCCTGCCTCAGCCTCCTGAGTAGCTGAGATTCCAGGTCTGTGTCAATAGGCCAGGTCGAACTTCCCCTCTCTGAGACACTGCCAAAGTTTTGCCATGGAGTGTGTCCCCTTTACCCCATTAAGTAATAGCCTTAACCTCTGTTTCATCTCATCGATAACTTGTGCTGACTGTATTTGGGATACAAGCTTTTGATAAGAGGAATACAATTCTCAATAACCAAACTAAATAATGTATCAGTGCCTCGGGAGTGTCTTTGAAAACAGCATATTGCAGCCTGAGGCAAAGGTACAATTGGCAACAAAGATATAGTCTTTCAATTTTTAGTATTTTGCTTATCTCCTCTTTTGAATTTATAAATATTTTGGGACTGTAGCTCAGAGGTTCATCTCCTGCACCAAGAATAAAGTGCATTAAAATATTGAATTTGGGGGGTTTCCTTAAATTTTGTATTCAAGATAAATCATTCATTTTGCCCATTCGAGGTAATATTAATGTTAATGGGTCTTAAATATGTTGTTACAAGGGCAAGTTAGAGAGAGGTTACAAACTATCGTTCTCCCTTGTGGCGTGAAGTTAAAAGACAGCTAAGATAAATGAAGAAAGTGCATTTTACTTAGTACTTAAGGACTTTTTGAAACAGTCCATCACACAGCCCAGGCTGCCCTCAAACTCTACACAGCTGAGATTGCAATGAACTTCTAGATCCTTAGATCTCAATTTGGGATTATAAGCCTGTGCCACCGTGCCCAGTCTATGTGGTGCTTGGGTTCAAATCTTGGGCTTCGTGCATGCTAGACAAGCACTGTATGAGCTGCATCTCCAGCCCATCACTTAGGACTGTTTGTTTGTTTTTGTTTTTCGAGACAGGGTTTCTCTGTGTAGCCCTTTCTCTGTAGACCAGGATGGATGGCCTTGAACGCTCCGAGTGTTGGGATTAAAGGCACGCCACTACGCTCAGCAATTTAGCGCTTTTTAAAGGAATAAGAACTAAAAAACAAATTGGTGAAAACTGGCTATCTCTGAGGCTAAAGGAACTCTGTTATAAATCGTGCGCTGGAGCTTCCTAGGCAAGTGTGCATTTACGTCTTCGATGACGATTATAATGATAACGAAAACCAAGGTCTGGATTTCAAAACTTCTAGGCCCTGCCAGGTTAGGAGGAAAACGTCTTGGATTATAAAATGTAGAGAAACACCTCCTGTTCCCTCTCACTTTCAATCAATGTCCACTGCATAGGCCGGGAAGTTCGCAAGGGCCAGGCCCAAGCCTCTAAGGTCGGTATTTTTAACCGACGGTAATGAACCTTCTCCCGAGCGTGACCTTGGTCCTGGTCCCCTTTTGCTCCAGTTTGGGTGGGTTCCGGTAAAACCAACATCTTTCCTCTACTAGCCTCCTCATGCCGCCCTAGGCCCTTGACAGCCATTCCCCTTCTCCTTTCCGGGGAGAGTCTAGCGAGAGGACCCTAAAGCGGGGAACTAGCGAGTCCCACGGCGCAGGCGCAATCCCGCCCCTCAAGGCCCTGGCCAATCCGTGGCGCGCGTCTCCTGGGCGTCAAGTCCCTCCTTTCCGCCCGGAGAGATCACGTGAACCTGGAGAAGCGACGCCCGCAGTCGCCCCGCTCCCCTTCCCGCTCTACCGCGGTTTCTTGACCTTCTACCTTGGCCTCCTTGGCGAGGAGCCGCTCAGGGACCTCCCCTGGCTCGCAGCAGGGGATTCGTCCGTCCGGCGGGCGGTCCCGGCGTCTGGGATCGCAGCGGGTCACGCGGGGAGTGGCGGCGGGGACGGGGCGTGCCGGAGCGGGCGGGGCGGGGCCTCAGGCCGTCCGGGCACCGCTCTTAGGGCCGGCTCTGCGCTTTTAGCTGCTGACACGGGTGGTCGCTTCGGTGTCTGTCACTTCTCTCGCCACCTCCTCCGCCACCAACGCTGGCCGCCACCATGAACCCCGACCTGCGCAAGGAGCGGGCCGCCGCCACCTTCAATCCGGAACTGATCACGCACATCTTGGATGGCAGTCCAGAGAACACCCGGCGCCGCCGAGAAATCGGTGAGGCCGGAGGGCCAGGCCTCCCTCTTCACGGGGAAGAGCCCGTGAATCAGAAGTTGGGGTCTTTGGAGTTTAAGGGAAGCCGGGACTCCCTACTTAGGAGGGTACTGCCCTCCGTTCTAATCCGCTGGGATTCCGGGAGGTTGAATGCGGTTTCTCTTGATGTCATTTAACTCCCTTGCAGAGAACATGATTCTGAACGATCCAGACTTCCAGCACGAAGACTATAACTTCCTTACTCGCAGCCAACGCTATGAGGTGGCTGTTAAGAAGAGTGCCACCATGGTGAAGAAGATGAGGGAATTTGGCATCTCAGACCCTGAAGAAATCATGTGGTTCAAAAAGTAGGTGTACCTTTGCACAGTAGTGCAAACCCAGACTACAGCTGCAGTCTGGGGAGGCCTTTTTAACTTACATGTATTTGAAGGCTCAAATTGAACGTTTCATGATTCCGTTTTTATGTGTGAAAAATAATATTACTTTCACATCACATCTAAGTCTTTTAATGGGATAGTGTGGCATATTTGTAAAATGCAAATAATGAATGGATATGCTCAATTTTGTATCTTTTTTTTTTTTTTTTTTTTTTTTTTTTAAGGGCTTCTGAGGTGGCTGCTCAGTGGAAAAAAGAACTTGCCACCCAGCCTAATGATCTGAGTTCAATTCAGGACCCACATTGTAGAAAGAGTCAGAGATTGTCCTCTGACCTCTCTTGACTAGAGGAGTCTCTGGTGTACCCTTACACACAATAGAGCTAAATTTAAAATGTAATTTAAAAAAATTCTGTTTAGCCATGGCAGTGGTGGTGCACACCCTTAATCCCAGACAGCACTCAGAAGGCAATTGCAGGCGGATCTACAGAGCCAGTTCCGGGACAGCCAAGACTACACGGAGAAACCCTGTCTCAGGAAAAAAAAAAAAAAAGAATAATCAAGCAAATAGTAATAAAAACATTTTGTTCCAAACATCCCAATTAGATTTATTTAAATGCAGAATGAGCTGGGCGGTGGTGGCGCATGCCTTTAATCCCAGCACTCAGGAGGCAGAGGCAGGCGGATCTCTGTGAGTTTGAGGCCAGCCTGGTCTACAAGGCAAGTACTAGGAAAGGCGCAAAACTGCACAGAGAAACCCTGTCTCAAACTTAAAAAAAAAAAAAATGCAGAATGAACTTGCGCTTTGTAAGAAAGCTTCCAGTACCAGGGGTGTGGCTCAGTAGGACACAGGTTGCCTAGTGTTCACAAGGCCCAGGGTTTGACTGTCAATATTGAAGACAAGGGAAAAAGAGGCCTATAGATTGCCTGAAATGTAGGTGCAAGACCAGACATTTAAATATTTTGGAATAATAGCCCATTTTGTTTTTATATAATGTGTATCTTGAGTATAAAATAATAGGAAAAGTGAGAGTAGATGAAGAACAACATGTCAGGTCTCAGAATGAATATTCTGATATTCTGAGAACCACATTCTAAGAACCCAGCATTGTTGAATGTAGAGTAACGTTCATTATGTCCTGTGCGTAAAACCTGCCTTCATCCCGTTGCTGGGGAAACTCCTTTTCTCACTTACTCTGTTACACTTTGCTTTTCAGTTACACACAGAGATATTCCCCCTAGCCTTAATGGGCATTCTAGCGCAGATTTTGTGCTGTTGGTGCTGCTGCTTTATTGCTGGGTTTTTACATTGTAGAAGAACTCCGGTGTTTTCATCAATAAAAGTAAAATTAAGAGGCAGGAGCGAGACCTTAGCAGTAGAGCACTTGCCTAGCATGCACAATTTCGTAGGTTCAATGCCTAGCATTGCCAGATAAAGAAATAAAAATGAAATAAAGGGGCTGGAGAGATGACTCAGCAGTTAAGAGCACTGGCTGCTTTTCCAGAGGTCCTGAGTTCAATTTCCAGCACTTACATGATGGCTCACAGCCATCTATAATGAGACTTGATGCCCTTTTCTGGCATGCAGGCATACTTGCAAACAGAGCATTCATGTATGTAAATAATTTTTTTAAAAAAATGAAATAAAAATTTGGACCAGGGTTGGGGATTTAGCTCAGTGGTAGAGCGCTTGCCTAGCAAGTGCAAGGCCCTGGGTTCGATCCTCAGCTCCAAAAAACAAAAAATTGGACCAGAAGTATGGCTCACTTTTGCCTGGTATGCCCCATGCCCTAGATTAAATCTACAGTACTTGAGCAACAACAGTTTTGTTTTCATTTTGTTTTTTGAAATAGGTTGGCCTGGAACTTACTCTAGTCCAAGCTGGCCTCCAACTCTAAGTAATCCTCTTGCCTCAGTCTCCTAAGTGCTGGGGTTACAGGTATGAGCCACCCTGCCTGGCTTAAAGAGGTTACATTTTATTAAGAATATGTTTTCAAGAACTAACATAAATGATTATAAGTCCTGCCCTAATGTGGTAATGGTTATTTCCCCTTCCTTTGCACTGTGGGTACAGTACATTCAGTGTCTATGTGTGACTTGATTTGGTCATTACTGTGACAATGAAGTGGTTTGCTTTGCCCCTTAAGACTTCCTTAGAACTCCACTCTGACTAATCAGAAATACTTGTTTGGTGGGTGATGACAAGTACCTGTAATTCTAGCACATGGGTGGAGGCAGATCAAGGTCATCCTTATACGTCTATCTGGTCTGAAGACCGAGCTACATTTAAACTTTTTTCTGTTTAGTTTGGCAGCCCAAATCCGAATATTCACCAACTTCCAAAAATTCATTTTTGTTTCTAAAGTTTGTAACTTGTGGGATTTTGAAGCACAGTAAATGCTAGGAAAGAGTTACAAAATGGACTAAGTTGGGTTTACAACCTAAAACTTGCTAAGATTTTATACCTTCTCAAAGCAACATAAGAGAGAAGGGTTACTGTTTTGTTCTGTAAGTAGATGATACAGCATGTTTTGTAACTGGTATTAGTGCACACTGTGCAGGCAGATTTAAGTGAAGTCCCAGAAGCCTCGAACAGAGTCCTTCCTGTGGGCCGTGTCTCCTTTTCAGATGATAAGTTTTAATGCCCTGTGTCAGGAGATCCATTTAAGTTAGAGGAGGAGACTGGGAGCTGGTCTTGGCAGTGACTGTGTGTGCTAGGCTTTCTGTGTCCTACCTGTATTTCGAACTCTGTAACTCACATCAGAATTTTATGTGCCACCAAGAAAACTTATCATTATTCCTTTTTGCCCAGTTTCTTAATATTTGCTGTAGATGGCTTTTCTGCATTCAGGTAGACAGACTATGTTGTAAGTCTGTTTCATCTAGTAATAAATTTTTAGGAAAAAGCCCAAAAACTTACCATTAATTGTAAGATACAGTAGGTAAGCTAAATGAGGGAAGAGTGCCAGAATTGACGGCTCAGGAGGATTTCTGAGTAGGGCATTTACTGGGCTTTTTGTTAGGTACTTATTATTAGCTCTCTCTCACTCTCTCTCTTTTTTTTTTTTTTTTTTTTTTTTTTTTGGTTTTTCAAGACAGAGTTTCTCTGTATAGTCCTGGCTGTCCTGGAACTCACTCTATAGACCATGTTGGCCTGGAACTCAGAGATCCACCTGCCTGTGCCTCCCGAGTCCTGGGATCAAAGACCTGTGCCACCACTGCTCAGCTCCTGTTTCTTAGACAGTCTCTTTCATGTCTTGTTGATGTTTTTCTTTCTTTTACCTTTTCTTTCTTTCTTTTTAAAGAATGTGTTGTTATTTTTACAAAGTTGATTAAAAGATATTTGGTGTATATGTATGTTTTGCATGCATGTATGTCTATATACCATACCACTTACCTGCCTGGTGCCTGTGGAGACCAAAAGCAGTATGGGATCTGGAGCTGGAGTTACAGACACTTGTGAGCTGCCATGTGGGTGCTGGGAATTGAACCCAGGTCCTCTGGAAGAGCAGCCAGTGCTTTTAACCACTGAGACCCCTTCCTTCTCTCTGCTTTAGAGACAGGGTCTTCCCCTGTTGCCCACACTGGCCTTGGACTTTTGGAAGCTCTCTAGCCTCAGCGTGTTGAGTGCTTTTGACTATACCCTTTGCTCTGAAAGGAAAAGGTTAAGAGTAATTTGAAAGTCCAACATGGGTCAGTTGGGTTTTTTATAGACTCCTTAGGATTTTAAAGCTGATCCCTTGAGGCTGGTAAAGGTGTGCAGCTTAGTTGAGAGGACACTTCGTGTTTGAGGTCCTGGACCTCATTAATTAATTAATTAAGTCTGATTTCTTGACAAGCATCTGCAGGAAGGATTGGCCATCACTAAAATATAAAGTTTCAGATTTTATTCTTTTGTTTTGGTTTGAGTAGAACAGGGTCATAAGCCCAGGGATCCCTTCTCTCTACCCGCCCCCACCCCGACCTCGGCTCTGAATGTTGGATTCTCAGGTGTGTCCTACCACTCCCAGCTACAGACCTTGTTCCTCAGTCAAATTTCTAGTGGTCTGGGGAAGGGGAAACAACAAGAATTTTAATTAAGAAAAACAATAGCACTTGTATCCTGTTGATTTCCTCTGCCTTCGTGGCAGGGTATCCCTGTTGTAGCCCTGGCTAGCCTGGAACTCACTATGTGGTCTAGGCTGTCTTTGAACTCTCACTTACATGTCTACCTCTGCCTTCTGAGTACTAGGCTCATAGGATAATGCTGTCACATCCACTCTTCTATTTCCTCAAACCGCTTTTGTGTTAATGTCTTTATAATTACATTGTCCAGTTTTCGGAGCGTTTTACTGAAGTTCTCAGGCTTTTCAGTTCCCTTGGGGAAATGTGGATGCATTATATAGTCACCATTTTTGACTCCTCAATTACACCTTATTTCTCAGAAATTCCTTGTTTCCTCTTTACACACGCACACTTGTGCTCAAAGAAATGGGAAGTATGTAATACCAGTGGTTTTGGGGAGAAGCAGGCTTGTGGGACGCTGCTCCAGTTTTGCCCTGAGGAGTGACGTAAGCGGTTTGTCTCACCAGACTTTGAGTGCTTAACTTCCTCTTTCCATTCACATCCTCTCTCCAATTTCCCCTCTGTTTCTTGCTCTGCAGCATCTTCAGACTCAAGGTCCTCCTGCCTTAGCCTCCCGTCTTGCTGAAGTAATAGGCATGTGCCACACCAGCTTCCACCAGTTTAAAATCGTAGTTGATGAATATGATGTTAGAGAAGTCAGAGACAAAGGCACTTCATTACTGGGGTCTTATTGTCATCTATCTTCTCATGTTGGCTAGCCGGTTATCTCATGGACATTTGGGCATTTGCTCCTAGCGTACGTACATGAAAAGTGATTTATTTGTTTTGCTGGGCAGTGAACACAGTGCCCTCTACTTGCTAGACAAAGCTGGAAAGTGATCTTTCTGCCCTAACCACACAACTAAAACCGTTGACATCAGAGCAAATATTCACTGAGCAACATCCATTAGAATTCCCCAGGACAGAGGACACAGAAGTCACTCCCTCTGCTAGACTCTGTAATCGGATTGATTGGCAGCATCAGTGTCTAAGAACACCCATGAGCAGAGTCTCAGAGTGGCAGTGATGGATGGAAAGCAGAAGAATCTAGGCTGGTTTGTGTGGTTTTATTTTGGAAATAGAATAGTAGGCAATTACTGTGCTTGCTGTTGCTGCTTTTGAGGTGGTGGCCCCTCCGTGGAGTGACAGTGTTCCTCTCCTCCTGTAGTCCATGCTCTGCTCCTTGTGAAGCCCAAGGTCTCCTGGGTGACACCTCTTCTAGTAACCCCTGAGAGGACATCAGAGTCACTTAGGTGACACAGCACTTGTACTTCAAGTTCTTTGGGTGCACACGGCCAAAATGCAAACCAGACTCCTAGGAAGTCCACGGGATGGAAGCACAGTCCCACAGTCCTGGCTGGGGTGCTCAGTTTGTGTTTCACGGGATCTGTTTGAGGAGAAGGTTGCAGGCTGGATTTCAGTGTCATGTGCAGTTCCCTTAATCTGAAGCGATGTTCACAGTGGGGGTGATTTTTAAATCGTTCACCTTAGATACATACCCTGGAGACCTTTAGAGATCCATGGTCCTGCCCTGAAATACGTACGTATTCATCAAGGTATTTGCTTAGGTTGTCTAGCAGAGACTGTTCTACTATTCTTAATGCCAGGCATGGTGGTGAATGCCTATAATCCCGGCACTTGGGCCTAATGGATGAAGATTCCCAGGAGTCTGAGACTACGCTGAGCCACATAGTAAATTCTAGATCAGCCAGGGATGTGTAGTGAGAGAGAAAAAAACAAACATTAAAATTGATTATTCTCAGGAGTTTTTACTAATGGGTCTACAGTAAAGAATGTTTGTAGAGTCCCATTTGATCCTCCAAGCCAGTTAGACCTGAAAGGAACACAGCCGTATTCATACCCACTCTGTAACAGTCAGAACAGAGGTAACCACAGAGTCCACTGTTTCACATTCAGTGTAGAAGTTATATAGGACTTCTCTTTTAAAAATGAGACAAGAATTCTGAAGCCTGCAGGCTGCGGCTTGGTGCTGGTACTGGGCTTAGCTGCCTGAGGAGCTGGGTCCATTCTGTGCCAGAGAAACACAGAAGGAATCTGGCCCTGAGGTGATGGGGGCAAGAGCTGCCACATAAGACCTTCTCTTGGGGCTGGGAAGATGGCTCAGAGGTTAAAAGCATTGGTTGCTCTCCCAGAAGTCCTGAGTTCAATTCCCAACAACCACATGGAGGTTCACAACTATCTATAATTCTATCTTGTGCCCTCTTCTGGCCTGCAGGCATATATGTAGGCACATTGTATACTTAATAAATAAATCTTTAAAAAAAAAAAAAAAAAGACCTGCTCTTGGCTTTTATATAGTAAACGGTAAATTTTACATTTCATTTAGTAAAAGGGTCTTCAATTTTCTATTCTTCATCATGAGGGCCAAGATTTTTTTTCTCAAGAATGTGAGGTCGGGGGACTGGCAAGACAGCTCAAGGGTTTGCTGCTGAGCCTGACAGATGAAGCTTGATTTCTGGAACCTATAGGGGAAGGAGGCCCCCTGCCCTCCAGAGCCTCCACCCCATGTCATGACACACACACACACACAAATGATCAGCTAACTAGAGTGAGCGGTGGGTGCAGTGTCCTGTGTGAGGCTGAGATGCTTTTCTTTTCTCTCCTGTAGACTACATTTGGTCAATTTTGTGGAACCTGTGGGCCTCAATTACTCCATGTTTATTCCTACCTTGCTGAATCAGGGCACCACTGCTCAGCAAGAGAAATGGATGCTTCCGTCCAAAGATCTCCAGATAATTGGTACCTACGCCCAGACGGAGATGGGCCACGGTTAGTCAACATCTGATGATCCCGGGGTGATCACCTCATAAGTTCAAGAAAAGTGACTCCTGAAGTTTGATTTTTTTTATTTCCTCCTCCCCTGCAGCTATGTGTTTGGGAATTTATTTTTCAATTGTTGAATCAAAGCCCAGTTTTCCCCTGAGTTTATTCCCCAGGGCTCAGGCCTATGAACATCCTTCAGTGTCACTTCTTAAAGCCACTGTTTGTCATGCTTACCCGTTGTGAACAGTTACTGAGCACCTTGGAGAGGTGACATTTAAGTATATCAGAGCGTCCAGCTGCGTTGGTATGTATGACTGTGAAGGAGTCTGTTGGAAGTTCTCCAGAGGGATGATGCCTCAGCAGAGTCTAGAGGTGACGTCAGAAGAATGCATTGTAATAACAGTGATGGCAGGGGACTGTCCTGCTCCTTCCTTGACTGCTAGCTGCTTCAGTTTGAGAATGAGTCCTGTGGTTTTCTTCAGCTGTTCGTTGTATAGTTCCCCGTGAATGCCTGTGGGTCCTTTACTGCCAGTAGTTTTGGTTAAATCCTTCCTAAATGCTTAGGCATGTTCAGCAAATTATGTTTGTGGACTCTGTGTGGAATAGGATTGTTTTCAGGGACCACACCTGTGGGAATGGATGTGTTTTAGCTTTTGTTTGTATGATGTTTGTTTGTTTGTTTGTCAAGACAAGATTTCTCTATGTAACAGTCCTGGCTGTCGTGAAACTCACTTTGTAGACCAGGCTGGCGTCAAACTCAACAGAGATCCACCTGCTTCTGCCTCCTGAGTGCTGACCTTAAAAGTATGTACCAGGAGTTGGGGATTTAGCTCAGTGGTAGAGCACTTGCTAGGCCCTGGGTTCAGTCCTCAGCTCTGGAAAAAAAAAAAAAAAAGAGGCTGGGACAGCTAGGACTAGGTGGTGGTGGTGGCGGCGCACGACTGTAATCCCAGCACTCGGGAGGCAGAGAGGCAGGTGGATCACTGTGAGTTCAAGGACAGCCAGGGGCTACACAGAGAAACCCTGTCTCGAAAAACCAAAACCAAAGAAAAAGAAAGTAGAGACAAGGTTGGCCTTGTTAGTCTGTGCTGGCCTTAAACCTGCCGTCTCCTTAGCCTCCTACGTGCTGGGATGGTAGGTTTTTTCCCTGTCAGTTTTTCCCTCTAGAGCTGTGGTTCTCAACCTTCCTAATGCTGAACTTTTAATACTGTTCCCCATGTTGTTGTGGTGACCCCCAACCATAAAATTATTTTGTTGCTACTTCATAACTGTAATTTTGCTACTGTTATGAATCTTAATGTAAATATCTGTTTTTTGATGGTCCTAGGTGACTCCGGTGAAAGGGCTGGTGGACCCCCACCCCCAGGGGTTGAGACCCACATGTTAAGAACAGCTGCTCTAGAGTGTCTTCCCTCCTCTTGAAACATACCAGGAAATCTATCAGGCCTGGGCTGAGGAAGGTCACTCTACAGGGCTCTAGTGTTGAAGGAACAGTGTGGAAATCAGCCTCACATTTCTTTAGGTCACAAAGCAGGTGACCAGTTGAAGAACTTGCCACCTCATAGGCACTGTTTCTTTTGCCTCATTTCACATTAGCGCTTTGGGTGAGGAATGTAGATCTGTCATACAGGTGCTGCCCTGGGACAGCATTGGCAGATTCCTCTCACTGAGAAAGTTCCTGTCTTCTCTCAGAACTTGGAAGACAGCAGATGTGATTTCCTGCCGCTCCACTTCGGCCTCTGTGCACACTCTTGCCAGCTGACTGAACCCTGGGGGTTCCCATGAGACTTGCTTCTTGGTTTTGGGTTATTGTAATTTTTTCAACTTTCTTCTGTCCGTCTGTCTTTGTGCTTTGATGCTGGGATGGAACCCATCATGTTAGGTAAGCAGTCTATATTGAGTGGCATCTGTAGCCCTTCCTTGCTGCTCTCCACTAACTTCTGTCTAAGAACAATGCTTGCCTAGCACACAAGAGGCTCTCAGTTCAACCCCCCAGCGCTGCAGTGAAGGAAGAAAAACATGTATACACACACAGACATACGTACATAAACATACGTAATATTGGGGGTTGTCAGAAATGAATTACTGCACTGAGGGAGATGAATATTTTTATTTATTTATTTTTATGGTTTTTCGAGACAGGGTTTCTCCGTGTAGCTTTGCGCCTTTCCTGGAACTCACTCTGTAGACCAGGCTGGCCTCGAACTCACAGAGATCCACCTGGCTCTGCCTCTCAAGTGCTGGGATTAAAGGCGTCGCCACCAACGCCTGGTCAGAGATGAATATTTAAAACAGTTTTTATTTTGTTTTGTGTTCTGAGACACTCATCTTGAGCCAAGGATGACCTTGAACTTCCCAAGTGTTGGGTTGCAAACCTAGCCTCATTTCATAGTTTGTATTGCATAAAATGATATAAGAGACTCTGAGATGAACCAGCTTCTACTATCTTTAACACTTTGTTTTAATACAGGTTCTTGTTGTAAATAGCTCATACTTGCCTTGAACTTGTGACCCTCCTGCCTCAACCTTCCCAGAGATGGGATTATAGTCCCTCACGTCCCTTCTTTAGTGCCTTCAGAATCCGCTTGTCTCTATAGCCCTGTCAAGGTGGCCACTTTGTTCTCACCACATTAATGCACACCTGAGAGTCCCAGTTACGGTTTCCTGTTACTAGCTTGTATGCCACTACACATTCTCATTTGCTGTTTGCATTTTCTTCTGGAAGCTGAAGGGGTTTTCCCTCCTTTGAGTATTGATGGAGACAGAATTTGCATGTTGACCTTCTCAGAATAGTGTGTCCATCTGTTATTTTCCCCATTCCAGCCTCATGTGTTAGACATTTTATTCTGTGGACTCAACGTGTCCTCCTTGGAGTAGGTGCAGCTTTCTCCTGACGTCTTCTGGGTTTGTTCAGCTCCTCTCTAACCCTGACTTAGAGAGCAGCTCTCAGACATTTCCCTACGCTTGTGTGCTCCTCACTCTCGGCTTTTCCCTGTTGGTTCTTCTAGAGTTTTGTAATAGACTTTATTCCTGGAGTGTACTATACACATGTGCTTCCCTGCGTCTGGAGACTGGGCGTGGAGCTCAGAGATTGGTTGCTTGTGCAGTGTGTGCAAGGCCCCGGGCTCACTTTCCAGTACCAAACTCCCAAAACAAAAGAGTTATTTGTTTGGTGTTCTTGCTTACTGTTTTCTTTTTCCTTTGGTGGTTTTATTGTTGTTGTTTGGGGTTTATTTGTAGCCAGTATGGTGATGCACACCTACCCTTGGGAGGCAGGGGCAGGCAAATCTCTGTGAGTTTGAGACCCATGTGGTCCACATAGTAAGTTCCAGGCCAGTCAGGGCTACATAGTGAGACCTTGTCTCAAAAACAAAAGAAGCCAAAAAAAAAGAAAAGAAACAAACACTAGGTTTATTTTTATTCGTGTGTGTGTGTGTGTGTGTGTGTGTGTGTGTGTGTGTGTGTGTCCGTGTCCGTGTCCACAGAGAGCATAGAAGATCCCCTGTAGCTGGAATTACAGGAGTCATGAGTCACCCTACTAAGACCTGAACTCAGGTCTTGTGGGAAGCAGCAAGTGTTCTCTTCATCTCTCTCTAGCCCCTCCTTTGCTTTCTGTTTTGTTTTGAGACAGCAGGGTCCTACTAACTTTTGGAACTCTGGTTCTGTGGACCAGGCTGGCCTGGAATTTTCATCATCCCTTTTACCTCCGCAGTGTGGGGATCACAGGCAAGCCCTGCCATGCCTCACAGAGGTTTAATCTGGGCCAGCCTCAGACTTGGGATCCTCCTCCTTCACCTTCAGCACTGGCCTACCTGCGTGTGCCACCACCAGCTCCTAACTTCAGAATTCTCATCTCAGTTTGTCAAGTTGCAAAAGGCGCTGCTGCAGGAATTTGAGTTGGTGTGTGGCAGAGCTTATTTTCTTGGGAAGTACTCCATTGGTTTGGTCCTCTCAGGCAGAAGCCAGCTAATTCTTTCCTGTTAGTCAGATCTTTTGAGGGAGGGTGTTTGTGGGAGACAGGGCTTGTGGAGTCACTGTAGGTTACCAGGCTAGCTTCAAACTTGTGGGGCTCTTCCTGCCTCTGGTGGAATTATTAGGTGTGTGTCCCAGCCTGGTTTTCCTTTGGGAGGAACTGACTTCATGCATGCTAGACCAACCCTGTACTGACTGTACTTCTAACCCCAAGGCTGCTCAGTCGGATCACCCCCGCTGTCGGCTGCCAGCCTGTCCAGTCAGATCACCCCTGCTGTCGGCTGCCAGCCTGTCCAGTCAGATCACCCCCGCTGTCGGCTGCCAGCCTGTCCAGTCAGATCACCCCTGCTGTCGGCTGCCAGCCTGTCCAGTCAGATCATCCCCCGCTGTCGGCTGCCAGCCTGTCCAGCTTTGTAGCCTGTGGAAGGAGAGACTGAGGAGACCTTTCCACATAGCAGCTTTAGAAGAACTGACTTTAACACTTTGCCAAATGTACTGCTATACAGTTTATGATAATCTCACAGTAGTGTGTATCATTGCTGTGCATAATTAACTTCAAGTAGAGAAACTGTCCTTCTCTCTCGAGTGTTCCTAAATCTTACCCGTGTGTGACTAATACCTATGTTAGCTACCAGAGACACTTTTTTCCCCAGACATTTTTCCGTCCCAGTGTCTGATTGGAGTACCTGCCTTGCCTTCCTTCCTCCCTGTGTTCGATAACACTGTATTGTTCTTACGCTAGCAGGGCACACGGATACAAACCTCCCTTGGTCTGAAGGGGCCGCTTTCAGCCCCCTCCTCCTCCAGCAGTCTCTGGTCATTGCCAGCACAGACATCTCTCCTGAAAGTAGAAAGTGGGCTGCTCCCCGCATTAGGTGGCAGCCCTAGGTCAGAGTTACTGCCTAGGGACTTGGATACTAGTCTTTTGGGGAAGAAAGCTCTGGGGATTAAACCAGGGTCTAAGTACGCTAACATGAACGGTACCCTGAGTGTCACCCCAGCCTGGGGCTCCCCCCACATTAAAATCCAGGGCCTCCTAGATGAGTTCTAGGTTTACGTGTGTGGGATTAACAGTGGTTTTTTTTTTTGTCTGTTTGAGCAAACCCTAGGCAAACTGTTTACCCCCATTCCCATTGCTGGCATTTTAAAAGCTGGAAGAGTTATAAGTAAGAAAGGCATCTCACAAATGCAGTCTGGTTTGATTTGGTTAATGTGGTGGTTGGGTTTCTAAGGTAGGATCTCCCTGTCTAGCCTAAACTGGCCTTGAATTTGAATCCTGCCTCAGCCTCCTGTGCTTGGATTACAGATGTGCACCATCACAGCTCGTTCCATGAATCAGTTTCAATTTTTTTCTAATTTAAAAATGATTGCGAATTCATAGGGAATTACAAAAGTAGCACCAAGAGTCCCTGCAGCCCTTTCACCTGCTCTGCCAGTAGCCAATCATTTGGGATTTCTGTTTTGAGGTTTCCAAGGACAGCTCTGGATTTTAGACTTTCTCAGCCCATGTCTCACTTGAACATTAAGCTCGCCAACCAGAGATAGGACTAGGTTGCATAATCCTTGTCCTGGCTCACCACCATCTTTTTTTTTTTCAACCACCATCATTTTGATGCAAACGTGGCATTTGACCACCCATCTTCATTGCTTGATGAAGTGGGGATTTCCCTGTGTCCGGAGGGTTAGCTGAAGGCGTAGCCACTTTCCTTGGAGAGGTCCTAGTGAGCTCTTGCTGAGTGTATCAGCCTAGTCTCCTCCCCAGCTTAGAGGGAACAAGCTGGAACAAGCCGAGATGTTGAGAGACTGGAAGGCTGTCCAGGCCCATCTCTAAGATAATTAAATGGCATCATAACAGAGTGCAGACCCTGTTACGCATAGACCTGTGATTTACAATGTAATGGTCCTCACTAGAGATGGCTTGTCTTTAATTGCTGGAATTGGAATGGAGAGCACTGTCAGTTTCTGTGTTAATTTGCACTGAAAGGTCTGAGCTGAATATCTGCCATGATGAAATTGGTCCTGTGAAGACTGTGGGTCTGTCCTACATGTTTTCTGAACAAACAGAAAGGATCCCAGTCTAGACACTTCTAAAAGTACATCCAGGAAAACCTCAGCCCGGATTCATTTTATCCCTGAGAGAACGGGCCTGTTTTCCTGCTTCTGTCCCACCCAAGGATGCCTTGTTTCCTTCAAGTCTCCTTTTCAGAATTTTCATTTCCTTTCATTTAATTGAGAGGCTGGAGTTTTGCCTTTACACATTGTTTTGTGCTACACGGGTATGGGTCTCCGTAGCCGTCCTGCCGCATACTCTGCCAAGAAAGATGGATATTGTTGTGAATCATAAAGTAATACAGAAAAGGGCAGTGCTCCCGTCCATGATGAAGTGCATGTGATTGATTAATACTCACGTTTTTTTTTCTCCTTCCCTGCTCTATCTGTTCACATTATTGATTCTCACACACCCGATGATGCTTCCCTCCAATGCCCGTCCTTGGTATTTCTTCGAAGCTCTGTGCACCGAGGGCGACCTGAGCCTTTGGATCTTCACTTGGGCATGTTCCTGCCCACCTTGCTTCACCAGGCCACCGCAGAGCAGCAGGAGCGATTCTTCATGCCGGCCTGGAATTTGGAGATCACGGGCACTTATGCCCAGACAGAGATGGGTCATGGTACAGTGTATTAAGTCTACCTTCTGGGTGGGCGGGCCCTGCCAGATGGACCTATATAGAGCACGGCAGGATGCTGCTGGCTGTTTCTTGTGAGCCTCTGCAGAGTCCAGCTCCCAGCGGAGGCTCAGGCAGTGTAAATAAAGTTATTTTGTACTGTGGTTGTTGGTTCTTCCTGACTCTCAGGAATGACCAGTCAGGCCTACTTACCAGGCAGTCTGTGGAATCTGTGCGTGTAGACTCTGAACCCATCTGATGATCACCTAGAGGAACACGTTAATGTGTGAGTGCCCTTTGACTTCCTGTAGTCAGAAACAGTCAGTATGTCTGTCTTGAAGTTACTTGTACTTGACGTAGTGCGTGAGGAAAGTCTGGAAGGTGGTTTGACCAGAGGTTGGAAGTTAAGCCGTCTGTCTGTCCTGCTGAGGCTACTGACATCTGTTTGTCACACGCTTGCCACCTCACCCGTCTTTCTGAACCAGGTGGGGCTGGTGGTGGTAGTTTTTCTCTTGTTCTCTGAATTGGCTCTGTTTGCCATTCATGTATACCCGTGTCCCATTCCATCTTGTGTCCATCCCCAGACCTCCCCCCATTCTGAAGAGTCAGAAAAAGTGTATATTTTGTACAGCCTCCTTAACACTGAGCAGTATTTTATAGGCTCCTCACAGGATACAAAGTGGCAGACAGTTGAGGTCAGCAGTCATGGGAGACACTTTGTCTAATGTGTCACCAAAGGCTTCTTTGGCAAAGGAGTTTACTCAGGGCCTGGTTTCTTGACTTCTGCTTTGAAGGCTGTTGCTTACAAACTGTCTATTTCTGTTGTTTGGCTTGGAGATTTCTAGATGTTTCAAAGTGCTAAATTAAGCCTGGTGTTCTCCAAGTAGTTTGCTTTAAAAAAAAGTCCTCGCCGGGCAGTGGTGGTGCACACCTTTAATCCCAGCACTTGGGAGGCAGAGGCAGGCGGATTTCTGTGAGTTCGAGGCCAGCCTGGGCTACCAAGTGAGTTCCAGGAAAGGCGCAAAGCTACAGAAAAACCCTGTTTCGAAAAAACAAAAAAAAAAAAGGGCTGGAGAGATGGCTCAGCGGTTAAGAGCATCGGCTGCTCTTCCAGAGGTCCTGAGTTCAATTCCCAGCACCCACATGGTGGTTCACAACCATCTGTAATGAGATCTGGCGCCCTCTTCTGTATACATAATAAATAAATCTTAAAAAAAAAAAAGAAAGAAAGAAAGAAAAAAAAAAGTCCTCATCATTTGTTTCAATGTAGTCCTATTGGAATGACACCCACATTTTTCTATAATACTTTTCAAAGAATTGCAGTGTGTACAGCTAGGATTCAGAGTGGAAGTGTCCATCCTCCATCTCCAGCAACAGGAGACTGAACACAAGCTTCCTCACTCTAGTGAGCAGGGAGCACTGAGGTGGAGCCTGGCCCTGGACTCTAGGAGAATTGTAGGAAGTCACTTTTTTCATAATGAATAAATGTTTTCAAGTTCTTAGTTTCCATTTTGGTGCTCGTTCTGAAATAAGTTCTAACGTACGCCAGGTCAGCTGAGTCTGTTTCTGTCACACGCTGTCTTATTGTCCCCAGAAGCACAGAGGTACATAGTTCTAGACTTGCAGTTGTCCTTTTCAAACTTAGAAATGGCTTGCACTTGCCGGGCTGGCAGTGTGGCTCAGTGGTAAAGGTACATGGTGGCAAGCCTGGTGACCCAAGATCAATTCCCAGGACCCACTTGGCATGAGAAAACTAACTCGCACAGGTTGTGTGCTATGGCTGGTGTGCACCAGCACATGCACAATGCACACAGAGAAAATGTATTTTTTAAATGTGAAAGAACTGGATTTAAAGGAGAGTAGATGCCTCTGTCATATAGAACACAAGCTGCCTCTGTCATGTAGAACACGAGCTGCCTCTGTCATGTAGAACACGAGCTGCCTCTGTCATATAGAACACAAGCTGCCTTTACATTTTCTTATTAATCCCAGTAAATATGACACACCCAACTGAGCCCCATTTAGAAGTGGAGTGCTCACGACATGCGGCCTAGTGGGAACTGTCTGGTGGAGTGTTAACTTCCTGCTGGACCATCCCTCATAGCTCGTCTACGAACATATCGCTGGTTCTTGGCTCCTCTGAGGCCTGGACCTTTCAGGCCTCAGCAGAGAATCTTGACGGTCTGTTTGTTGCTCTTTCCCTCTGTATTGTGTCTCAGGTCATGTGATCTCTTTCCTTAGGAACTCATCTTCGAGGCCTGGAGACCACTGCCACATATGACCCCAAAACCCAAGAGTTCATTCTCAACAGCCCCACTGTGACTTCTATTAAGTGGTGGCCTGGGGGACGTAAGTTGATTAAAAAAACCCAGAAAACATTTATTGTTTTGTTTTTGTTGTTGTTGAACATTTTGAGGACTTATAAGGTTATATTTAGAATGTCGACCTTATATGAGAATATGATTGTGAAGTAAAAAAATTAAAGTCTTACACTATCATAAGATGTTACTTCCATTTATATATTGTAAAAGCACAACAGTAATGGCTGTCTTATAGCACTTGGTTTAATTTTTCATCTAAATAACCCATGTACCATAGCTCCCATAGTCATCATTTAAAATAAAATTACAGGGCTGGAGAGATGGCTCAGAGGTTAAGAGCACTGACTGCTCTTCCAGAGGTCCTGAGTTCAATTCCCAGCAACCACATGGTGGCTCACAACCATCTGTAATGAGACCTGGTGCCCTCTTCTGGCCTGCAGTCATACATGCTGTATACATAATAAATAAATAAATGTTAAAAAAAAAAATTATAGTAAGTAGAACATATGGTAGAAGGGAAGAACTGAGTCCTTCAAGTTGTCCTGACTTCCATGTGCACTGTGCTCCTCATGCTCGTGTGTACACACGTAAACACAAATAATAAATGTTTAAAAATTGAAGCTATACCTTTTTGTTTAATGTAGGATTTGTCTGAAAAAATAAAATAAGAACAAAACTATAAGCTTTGTCCAGAAACTGTGTGAGAGTGTCACGGGAAAGGACTAGCTTTCACATACTTTTGTGTCTCCACCATTTAGAAATTCAATACAGGGCCTGTGAGAGGGTTCAGAGGTAAAGGTACTTGTGCCAACCCCAATGACCTGAGTTCAATCCCCAGAACCTGTATGATGGAAGGAAAGAACAGTTCCTATAAGTTTTCTTCTGACCTCCACATGCATGCCATATTGCAAGCATGAGCTACCACCCCCCAAATAAATGTAATATCAGTAAAAACACAAAAACATACCCAAGTGTAGTGGTACACGCTTGTAATCTCAGCACTCAGGACACCGAGGTAGGAGGATCAGGGGTTCAGGAGACTCTACCTTCAAAAAGAAAGGAAAAGAAAAATTCGGAAGCAGGGACAGCACACTAACTTCCCCGTTCTTGTTGTTGCAGTTGGGAAGACTTCCAACCATGCAATAGTTCTTGCTCAGCTCATCACTCAAGGGGAGTGCTATGGATTACATGCCTTTGTTGTTCCCATCCGTGAAATTGGAACCCACAAGCCCTTGCCAGGTAAGGATGGTTCATCTGATGTCAAGGTAAAAATTAAAATTGCTCGGGGCTGGAGAGATGACTTAGCATTTACAAACACTGGCTGATCTTCCAGAGGACCAGGGTTCAGTTCCAGTACTCATATGTTGGCCCACAGCCAGCTGTAACTCCAGTTCTAGAGGATCTAACACCCTATTTTAGCCACCTGGGGCACAAGGCACACATGTGGTGCATGGACATACATGCACAGAAAATACCCACACCCATAAAATAAAATAATTAAATAAACTGCAAAAAGCATAAGGCACAATTAAACAATATAGGAAGGCAAGGCTTCAAAAGCAGAAGTATCTCATGTGTTTGCTGTTGTCTTCGGTAGGTATTACTGTTGGGGATATTGGCCCCAAATTTGGTTATGAGGAGATGGATAACGGTTACCTGAAGATGGACAATTACCGTATCCCTAGAGAGAACATGCTGATGAAATATGCCCAGGTATGTTTGTTTGTTTATGTTGTTGTTTCCAAGACAGGGCTTCTCTGTGTAGTCCTGGCTGTCCTGGATCTCACTGTGTAGCCCAGGCTGGTCTCGAACTCACAGAGATCCGCCTGCCTCTGCCTCCCAAGTGCTGGGATTAAAGATGTGTAACACCACCGCCCGGCTCACCCAGGTATATTTATTTATTTTATTTGGTTTTAGGTTTGTTACCGTCAAGTTTTCACTTTATATCCCAGACCAGCCAAGCTAGGGTTCAAAGCAATCCTCCTACCCCAGCCTCTAAATGTTAGTTGCAGAAGGTGACATGCTTTTCCTTCTGAACTTCTTTCCTTCTTGACAGTGACTTAGAAGCAGTTGAGGCGTGTGTGGAAAGTATCACCTCATTAGTGACTTGTGGTTCCCAATCCTTCAGCAACTTGGAGTCACCTGGAAGGCCAGTTGGAACTTAGATTGTAAGCCAAATATAGTGTGTACTTGAGGCAGAGGAAGTGAGTTCAAGGTCAGGCTGAACTGCATAGCAAGCCCATGTCTTTTTTGTTAGGTTTTGTTTCAAGACAGGGTTTCTCTGTGTAGCCCTCACTGTCCTGGAACTCACTCTGTAGTCCAGACCGCCCTCAAACTCATAGCGACCTGCCTGCCTCTGCCTCCCAATACAAGAATTAAAGGCGTTCACCACCACTGCCCGGGCTAAGCCCATGTCTTAAAATCAAGCCCTTGCTCCCCAAATCTCTGGTTCAGAAGGTCAGAGGTGGGGGCAAAATTGAGTGTTTCAGACCAGTTGCCAGGTCCCTGCTGTTCCAGGAAACACACTTGGAGAATGAATCAGTACATGCTTTCTTGGCCTCACAGAAAGACACTTCAGGCCTGTTTTGTTCTTTCAGGTGAAGCCTGATGGCACTTATGTGAAGCCCTTGAATAACAAGCTGACGTATGGGACCATGGTGTTCGTCAGGTCCTTCCTCGTGGGAGATGCAGCTCGGTGTCTGTCCAAGGCATGCACCATTGCCATACGATACAGCGCTGTGAGGCACCAGTCGGAAATCAAGCCAGGGTGAGGGCAGGGTCTGAGATGGGTCCTTGCTGCTGATGGCTTTGACCCTGTTCTTAGAGGCTAGATCAGAATAACCACTTCGTCCACCTTTCCACCCTGGCACTAGCCCCATATGCTAGATGTTAACCCAGGGCTTACACATGCTAGGCCTCCCAGGGGGCACCACCTACTCAGCATGCATGAAGTCAAGGAACCAAGGGCAGGCAGGCAGGCTGCTTCTATCTTTAAAAATTAAATCCCCACAAAACTATTAATTAAAAAAAATGTTTATTAGGCTGGAGAGATGGCTCTGGGGTTAAGAGCGCTAACTGCTCTTCTGGAGGACCTGGGTTCAGTTCCCAATATCCACATGACAACTCACACCTGTCTGTAACTCCAAGATCTGACCCCCTCACACAGACATACATGCAGGCAAAACACCAATTCAAATAAAACAAAAATAAATAAATATTTTTAGAAAAAATTTTAATGGTATTTTTATTTTATAATTAACTTAATTTCACATATCAGCCACAGATTCCCCTGTCCTCCCTCCTCTCACCCCCCAGCCCTCCCTCCCAATCCACCCCCAACTCCTACCTCCTCCAAGGCAAGGTCTCCCCTGGGGAGTTGGCCCAGCCTGGCAGACTCAGCCGAGGCAGGTCCAGTCCCCTCCTCCCTACACCAAGGCGGAGCAAAGTGTCCCAGCATAGGCCCCAGGCTCCAAAAAACCAGCCCGTGCACTAAGGACAGGTCCTGGCTCCACTGCCTGGGTGCCTCCCAAACAGTTCAAGCTAATCAACTGTCTCACTTATCCAGAGGGCCTGGCCAGAAATTTTTTTATTTTATTTAATGTGCATCGGTGTTTTGCCATGGGTGTCAGGTCCCCTGAAACTGGAGTTACAGACAGTTGTGAGCTGCTATGTGGGTTCTGGGAATTGAACCCGGGTCCTCTGGAAGAGCAGTGCTCTTAGCCGCTAAGCCTTCTCTCCAGCCCATACATTATTTTTTTAAATATGTATTGTTATCTGACAGTTTGATGCACATATTCAAGGTTATCTTGTTCATATTCAACCCCAGGACCTTTGACACTTTAAAATATCCCTTCCATATGGTGTCATGTCCAGGATTGTGCTCAGAACACAGTGTGTTGAGCTTGTGGTGGTCTTTTGTAGCATTCTCTTCACTGTGAGCTGTTCAGCTTGCGTTTCTGTGTAGCCGTGAGATATTGGTGCCTCAGTCATACGGAAACACTGAGGCAGTTGGAAGACTGTCTTCAGGCAGTGCAGTAGAATGGTTAGGAGTTTTGCTGGGTGTGGAGGCATACACCTTTAATCCCAGTATGCAGGCCGTGGATCTCTATGTTCAAGGTCAGCCTGGTCTACACAATGAGTTCCAGGACAGTCAGGGCTGTGTAGAGAGACTCTATCTCAAAGAACAAGGGGGGAAAGGAAAGAATGTGACCTTATAAGAAAAGAATATGACTTTATGGAACCAAAGAGTTGCCATTTTGAGCTGTGTGACCTCAGTTCACAGACCTGATCCCTCAGTTTCCCCATCTGTAAAATGACAGTAGTGGCGGCTGCTGTCCACCAGGAAGGACCTGCATAAGGACCAATTCAGCTGCTGTGTCGGGACGGGAACTGAACCTGCAATAGGACAAGTCAGTGTTTACTCATTGTTTTCCTTTCTCTGTTACTCAGTGAACCAGAACCACAGATTTTGGATTTTCAAACCCAGCAGTATAAACTCTTCCCACTGCTGGCCACTGCCTACGCCTTCCACTTTGTAGGAAGGTACATGAAGGAGACCTACCTTCGAATTAATGAGAGCATTGGCCGAGGGGACCTGAGTGAGCTGCCTGAGGTACGCACGTACTTTTCTCATTCCTCCCTAGATACCCGTAGTTTCCTTAGATACCCTCAGGTTTCATGTTTACCTGCTGGCAGACATCCAGCAGAAACTGCATGTTGGAATTTCCTGAAAGGAATTACAGAACCTTGGAACTTTTTAAAATTAAAAGCGGATCATATGTGAAGCTCGGATTTTTATTAATAGAATTTAAAGAAAGGGGTGACTGGCCACGTACAGCCGCTGAGAAAGGTGTGGGAGCATTGCTAACTCAGGTTGCAGATGACTGCCTCTTCAGTAGACATGCACACCGCTGGTTGGACAGTGACCGGCACACTTCAGGAGGATGTGTTTTCCTGTTAGAAGGTGGGTTCTAAGCCAGGGTTCTCATGGCCTGTTCTTGTCCCTAGCTTCACGCCCTCACTGCTGGGCTTAAGGCTTTTACTACATGGACGGCCAATGCTGGTATTGAAGAATGTCGGATGGCTTGTGGTGGACACGGCTATTCTCACAGCAGCGGAATTCCAAATATTTACGTCACTTTTACCCCAGCCTGCACCTTTGAGGGAGAGAACACTGTCATGATGCTGCAGACGGCCAGGTGAGAAGCAGGTGGAAGGCAGCTGTGATTTACTTCCGCCATGACTTGCTGCTTACTTGTGGTCTGCCTCAGGGTACTGTTGCTGTGATGGAACACCATGACCAGTACAACTTGGGGAGGAAAGGGCTTTTTAAGACATAATCTTTCCCCCTTTTTTTTGGTTCATCCCCAAGATCTCAGATTAATAAATACCACAAATATAAAACATATTATAGCTTGAAAATCCCACAGTCTTTACCATTTCATGCACTTTAAAAGTTCAATCTCTGGCTGGGTGGCATACCTTTAATCCCAGCACTCAGGAAGCAGAGCCAGGCAGATCTCTGTGAGTTCGCAGCCAGCCTGGTCTACAGAACGAGATCCAGGACAGGCACCAAAGCTACACAGAGAAACCCTGTCTCCCCTCCCTCCCCCCCAAAAAAAAGTTCAGTCTCTGTAAAAATCCAAAATCTCTTAAAATCTAAAAATCTTTTAAAAATTCAAAGTCTCTCAACTGTGGGCTCCTAAAAAATAAAATAAAATAAAAATTAAATACTTTCTTACTTTAAGAGAGAAGAACCAGGGCACAGTCATAATCTGAACAAAGCAAAACCAAACTTCCAACAGATAAATAACTAAATAACTCAATGTCCACTATCTGGGATTCACTCACAATCATCTGGACTCCTCTAAAGGGCTTTGGGTCACTTCTCCAGCTCCGCCCTCTGCAGCACACACAGCTTGTCTCCTAGGCTCCAGCTGATCCACTCCACTGCTGCTGCTGTTCTTGGTGGTCACTCCATGGTACTGGCATATCCAAAACTGCAACTGGGCTGCACCTTCACCAATAACCTCTCCTGGGCTCTCTTAGGGACTCCAGTCCTCTCACACAGCACAAGCCTCAGCTGCTCTCCATGACCCCTTCATGCCTTCAAAACCAGCACCACCTGGGTGACTCTTACACTACCAAGTTCAGCTGCCAGCACAAAGGACAACCTTGACCACCTCTAGAATACAGCTTCTGTTTGGTGGCCCTGAGGAAACACTCCCCAGAAGACTTCACCTCAGTGATGCTGGCCTCTTAATCACAGCTGATTCCTCAGCCCCAGCAGACCAGCATCCATGGTCCCAGCAAAGCAAAGGTTTCACTTTAGTGGTTCTGGTCTCTTGGTAATCACAGCTGATTCTTCAGCTCCAGCTGACTGAAATCACAGATTCTTCACACAAAAGGCCTGGTAGGGTCTTTGCTTCCCTCTGAAACCTCACAGGCCTCCATCCTCTGCACTGTTCTCAGCGTTACCTTCCAAGCTCCTACAGAACAGCCCACTGAGCTCCCAATAATCAATGGCTTTTCTAGCCCCAAGTTCCACAGTCCTCCCCAGAAAACATGGTCAGGTCTGTCACAGCAATGCCCCACCATCCTGGTACCAACTTCTTCCCTAGGTTCCTCCTCTCAGATGACTCTAGCCTATATCAAGTTGACATAAGTTGACTTTCAGTAGAGTTACTGAAAGCATGTGTTTTGGTGATTTCTAGGTTCTTGATGAAAATCTATGACCAGGTGCAGTCGGGGAAGTTGGTGGGTGGCATGGTGTCCTACTTGAATGACCTGCCCAGTCAGCGTATCCAGCCACAGCAGGTGGCAGTCTGGCCAACTGTGGTGGACATCAACAGCCTGGACAGCTTGACTGAAGCCTACAAGCTTCGTGCAGCCAGGTAAGCTCCCCTCAGGGGCAAGAGGTCAGCTGTGGGGCCTTCCAGGCTGGGGCCGAGTAGAGGAGTGGGAACCATGAAGGTTTCCTCAGCTCTATACTCTTCCTTCTTGCTTAACAGATTAGTAGAAATTGCTGCAAAAAACCTTAAGACTCATATGAGTCACAGGAAGAGCAAGGAAGTAGCATGGAACCTAACTTCTGTTGACCTTGTTCGGGCGAGTGAGGTCAGTGGTGGCTTTCCCCTCACTGCTCTGCTGCCCCTTCCTTAGTGCCCGGGTCACTGTGGTAGCCTTTTTGAGACAGACGTTCGCTAACCCAGGCTGAACAGGGACTCACCAAGTAGCTAAAACTGACCTCAAAGTCATGGCAGTCCTCCTGCTTCAGCCTACCAAACGTTGGAACTAGACACAGGCCACCACACCCACCTTTTCAAGGGTCCCACACCCTGTTGTTTGTCTTCCTCCAGGCTCATTGCCACTACGTAGTGGTGAAGATCTTTTCAGACAAACTCCCCAAGATCCAAGACAAAGCCGTCCAGGCTGTCCTGAGGAATCTGTGTTTCCTGTATTCTCTCTACGGGATCAGCCAGAAAGGAGGAGATTTTCTTGAGGTCAGTATTTCCAAAGCAGAAGCCTTTTTGTGTGCTTATTTGATTGACTTAAACGGTTGTCTATTTTAAAGTTATATGTGTCTAAAGGTCTAGTCTGGACATAGTTTTATTCATTTGTTTTATTTTTTCCCTTAGGGGAACATCATCACAGGGGCTCAGATGTCACAAGTAAACAGCCGGATACTGGAATTGCTCACCCTAATCCGCCCCAATGCTGTTGCTCTGGTGGATGCCTTTGACTTTAAGGATATGGCACTGGGCTCTGTTCTTGGCCGCTATGATGGGAACGTGTATGAGAACTTGTTTGAGTGGGCCAAGAAGTCCCCACTGAACAAAACGGAGGTAAAACAAACAAAAACGGGGTCTGTCACTTCTGAGGTTCTCACTGATGCTGGGCAAGGCTCTGTCACTGAGTGGCACTCCTAGCCCACTGACTTTTGTCATATAACTATGGGGCAGGAGAGGTTCACCTGTTAAGAGCACTTGATGCTCCTACAAAGGAGCTGGATTTGGTTCCTACCACCTATGTTGAGTGGCTCACATAATGACTTCAGCTCCAGGGGATCCAGCACCCTTTCTGACTTCCATGGGCTGGGCACCTGAACACATAGGAATGTATTAACATACGGACACACGGACACACACACACACACACACACACACACACACACACACACATAAATCGATAGTCTAATACATACATTTAAAAAATTTTTTTAAAATAAAGGCCAGGCATAGTTGGGCACATCTTTAATCCCAGCACTGGGGAGGCAGAGGCAAGCAGATAGATCTCTATGAGTTCAAGGTCAACTTGGGCTATATAATGAGCCCCTGGCTTAAAAAACGAGACAAACCAAACAAAAAATAATTATCTTTGTGTCTGTGTAAGGTCCACTACTTTCTCAGTGAAAGTGGTGTTGGTGGTGTTGTTTAGAGAAGAATGCTGACTGACAGGACAGGTCCTCACTGGCGTCCTCTGCTCTCATGCAGGTCCATGAGTCCTACTACAAGCACTTGAAACCCCTGCTGTCCAAGCTCTGAGCTCCTCAGGACAAGGCCATCTGCTCCAGACAGCAGCCAGAGATCTCGCTTTCTCACTTCACTGATCCTCGGGAAATCTTCATCACATTTGTGTAGCTCTAGAGCAGATGATGGGTTGGCCTTTTTCCTCTCTATAAGTAAAGAAAAATGAGCAGACTAGAGATTAAATGAGAAGAAATTCAGTATGTTTTAAGTAACACAGAGACTTGGAGGTACTCAGAGGGCTCACGGCTGTACTGCTGCTAATCCCAGTAGGCCATGACTTTGAGTAATTAACAGAGTTTAACTACTAAATTCTTAGTTTCACACTTTTATTGCTAATCACTGGATATATGTTTTTTAAAGCAAAGGTTGTTTTATAAGGTGGAATTTTCCAGACTTTCAGCCTAAATGATCTACACTGAGGACGGATTGGGAGCCAGAAACTGACAGAACCCTGATGTGGGTGTGCGGCTGGTACTTCTGCTGCCGCCCCCGCCGCCACCGCCACTGCTGTGCTGATGTGTTCGTGAACTTTCATATTACCATAGCCAACAAGACTCCTTCAGCACACATCCATCTAGGAGCCACAAGCCTGCGTTGGAAGTGATCATCCATTCCAGGCTCTAACTTTCCTGGTAGTAGCATGTCGCGCCTTTGTCCCCACTTTCCTACATAGTAAGCATAGTTATCTTCCCTTATTTGACTGTTGCCTGGACTTCAGTCATGGTGGCTGACCTCTTCGGTTTCTTGCTTACCTTCTCCTGAAAGGTACTAAAGACAGCAGCTGTTCCTTCCTTGTAGATCACATGTAGGGAGAGCCCTCAGCTGTGGCACTGCTGTGTTTTGGTGACTTTATTAAGTAAATTTCCTGGGACAATCCAGATTTGAAAGATTGTGTCATCTTGTCATAAGCCCTTAAAATGCTTGGTGGTCAAGTATTTGACATATAAATCACTCAGGTCACTTTTTACCCAGAAACAACAAAAAACCCTTTGCCGCAGCCACATGCTGTGGTTTCTAGTTCAGAAGATGTAATCATTGATGTGGGCTGAAGGACGATTGGAGGTCGCAGCTAGTTATTGCTGTTGAGTACCTGGCTTCGTGGTATGCCGCTAGCAGGCTTGCCTGGCTGGTCAGTTGGTCCCATCGGTTACAGTCCAATCTCTACAATCATCGTGCTTAAAGGTGAAAGAAATACACCTTTTGTGGTATGTGTGTTTATGTATGCATTTTTTGTGTGTGATTTTGTTTGTTTGTTTTGTTTTCAGATAGGGCCCAGACTGGCCTTGAACTCTTCATCCTCAGTCTCCCGAGTGCTGGGATTACAGATGTATGCCACCCTGCCTGGCTAATAAGGACTCTGTTCATAAAATCACAGTAGAGAAAACATTTTAACCTGTTAACTTTTATCCCTGGCATTTGCATCATGAAAAAAATTAAGAACATTATACTATTGAGAACACAGTATAATGGAGTGGAAATAATGTCCCAGGGGAGTTGGTAACATTAGATTTGTTGACACAAGCCTTAACCTTTCTGCTGGAACAACTGATAATTGCTTAAGATTAAAGATTAGCACTGTATCACTTCATTTGGGTTTCTATTGGCATTAGTTCATATTCTGGAAAATAAATTTAAATGACTGAATCGTGGCTGTTAAATGTAGACTTATTTCTGAATTTAAATACTGTATTCATAAATAAATGGTGGGCAGCATCTGCCATGTGAACCAGCCCACCTCATCCAGTTTCATAGACCTGGGATCTTAGCAGGGCTGAAGAGATGATTTATACTAGAGAGCCCCCTCCAACCCCAGCACTGAATTCTGTTTAAAAAGTGAAAGTGTGGTGGCAAAGTCAGAGGCAAGTGGCTCTCCATGAGCTCAAGGACAGCCTGGTTGATATAATGAGTTCCAGGCGTCTAGAGCTACCGTGACTCGGTACTAGAGTTTTTAATGTGTTGGGTGTTTTGCCTACATGTGTATCTGTGCCCTTGGAGGCCACGTGTTCAGCTGCCCTTGGAGGCCAGAAGAGAATGATAAATCCCTAGGAACTGAAGTTATAGAGATTTGTTAGTCCTCCCTATGAGCAACTCCAGTTCCCAGGGATCCGTAGCCCTCTTCTGGCCTCTGAGGACACCGGACATACATGGTACACATACATACATGCAGGTAAAACACCCATACACATAAAAGAAAAACCTTTAAAAAGGAAGGAAGGGGGCGGGGAAAAAAAGAAGATAAAAAGAAAGGACGAAGCAGAAAAGATTACTACTGCTCAGCTCTTTCCACTTCAGAATACCCTGCCTGGGAATGGGCCCACCCACAATTAACCTAAATCTCCCACATCTATTGACAGCCCTTGCAGAGACCAGTCTTCCAGATTGTAGTGGACCAGCCCCCACACTTACTTGCCCCAGGAACTCTTGATTGACGGATAAGAGACTTAGAAATAGAGGGAGAGAGAAAACGCAGGATAGACTTGGGTGGGCCTGTATCCTCATCCAAACAGGTCCAGAATTTTATTCCAAAGATCTATTTATAACAGTGCCAAAGGGTGGAGCAAAAGACTTACCCCTTGCTAGTTAGACCCTTACAAACACCTGGTTTCCAGGCCGATGGTCCAATCAACCTCCCATGCAGTCCTGCTCAGTATAGCCACTGGAAACCTAATGGGCTCCAACACCAGATGATTATAGATTCTCTCAAGCTGACCACTGGTGTGTCCCTTTGGTTTCTATTGGAGAAGCCCTGGTTTTGTGCTTAGGTGCTTTGCTTATTGCTGTGTTATGTCCAAAGACTAGAACCTGTTGCTTCCTGAGCCCTAAAACTCGTGTGTTACTCTTACTTCCTGGTTTTCCTTCATGGTACGGCTTTTAGCTGCCATCTAGAACTTCACAAACTCATCACCTTGCATTCTCTGGAGTCAAAAGTTTAAACATTTGCTGCCCAGAGTTGCTCTTCCTTTTCTGAGTTTTTCAAGTCTGTCTTCCTAGGAAGAGAATTAGGTATGGCTGGTCTGTAATACCTGACAGTCATTGAGGTTGGCTGGTGATCTGGATCAACAGCTTTTTCAGTGACAGGTTCCTGAGAGGGAGGACCAAGAGACCAGAAGATATAGATAGGAAATTGTAAGGTCAGGAGGTTTTGCCTAAGCTATATCTTAGACCAGTATCAGGTTGGAGAGATGGCTCCGTGATAAAGAACACTGGCTGCTCTTCCAGAGGACCCAGGTTCAAATCCCAGCAACCACATGGCAGCCCACAGCTGTGGTAGCTACAGGATTCAATACCTTCACACAGATGTACATGCAGGCAAAACACCAATGCACATACAAATAAAATTTGTATATATACATGTATCTTCTATATGGTTTGTAGGAGGAAAGTGGGCAGAGCCAACAGAGAGCAACCACACAATGGGATGTCAGCAGGAAGTTAAGCAAGCTGTGTTGCACAGAAGGAACCCCGTTTATCTCAGGTGCACCATGGACCAAGGCCAGTCTGGGACTGATAACGCCAGTCTTTCCAAGGGAGAAAAGTAAGGTGCCCACAAACTGAAACAATCCTTCAAGGCCCTGGTCCCAGCCCTAAACCAGACTCAGACCTTGCCAAGTCCTCTATCGATCCTTTGTCCTTTAATCAGGGACTGAAAAGTCTTCCGTCAGCCTGCCTCCCTACAGGTCGGTCTTTGTTTTATTTTGTTATTTTATTTTATTTTTGAGAGAACCGACTCCAGGAAGTTGTCCTCTCACCTCCACACATGCTGTGGTATGTGGGTGCTACACAAACATGAGCAAATGTAAAATTAAAGAATATATATGAGGGCTGGAGACACGGCTCAGAGCTTAAGAGCACTGACTTCCTCCAGAGGTCCTGAGTTCAATTCCCAGCAACTACATGGTGGTTCACAACCATCTGTAATGAAATCTGGTGCCCTCTTCTGGTGTGCAAGCATATACCCAGAACACTGTATACATAATAAATAAAATCTTAAAAAAAAAAAAAAAAAAAAAAGTATATATGAGATTTTGCTTTTATCTGTCGATACTTGTGGATTTTTCTTAATTTTTTATTTTGTATTTTATGTATATGGGTGTTTCGCCTGTGTGTATGTCTGTACCACATATAGTGGCGGACCCTTGGAACCATGTGAGTCCTCTAGAAGAGCAATTGGTGCTCTTAAAACTGACAAGCTACTAGCCGGGTGGTGGTGGCACACGCCTTCAATCCCAGAACTTGGGAGGCAGAGGCAGGTGGATCTCTGTGAGTTCGAGGCCAGCCTGGGCTACAAGGTGAGATCCAGGAAAAGCGCAAAGCTACACAGAGAAATCCTGTCTAGAAAACCCCCCTCAAAAAAAAAAAAAAAAAAAAAAAAGAAAGAAAGAAAGAAAGAAAACGTAATTGAGGGAGCTCACTCATAGTTTCAGAGGTTCAGTACATTATCGTCATGACAGGGAGCATAGCAGTGTTGCTTTGTTTTTTTCAAGGCAGGGTTTCTCTGTGTAGCCCTAGCTGTCCTGGAGCTTACTCTGTAGACCAGGCTGGCCTCAGAAATCTGCCTACCTCTACACCTAAGTGCTGGGATTAAAGGTGTATGCTACCATTGCCTGGCAGCTCACTGAATTTTATTTATTTATTTGTTTGTTTGTTTGTTTGTTTGTTTGTTTATATTTATTCGTTCATTCATTCATTCATTCATTCAATTATCAGCTTGATACAGTACAAATTATTATCCTAATAGTGAAATGTTTCACTAAAGCTTGCCCAGTGATTGAGTAAAACCAAAACTTATAAGCCACAGTCATCCTAGGGTCCCCCCTGCTATATAGCCTCCCTGGTTCTGTGGGTTGCAGTCTGATTGTTCTTTGCTTTATATCTAGTATCCACTTACGAGTAAGTAAGTACATACCATTTTTTTAAAACTCCTGTGGTCTATAATGGTAAAAATACTACAAATCCTGTTTTTCGTTTTTTAAACTAGTATTTTTTTTTTTTTTCTTTTGAGCTGAGGATCGAACCTAGGGCCTTGTGCTTGCTCACCAAACGCTCTACCACTGAGCTAAATCTCCAACCCTAAACTAGTATTTTATAAACCAGTTTTTAATGGCTGCAAATTCCTAGATTCTAGTGTGGTTTAGTTTAGTTTTGTTTTAACCATTTAAATTTTGTTTGGCAGGCAGTGGTACACACTTTTAATCCCAGCATTTGGGAGGTAGAAGTAGGTAGATCTCTGAGTTTGAGGCCAACCTAGTTTACAGAGCAAGTTCTAGGGCACAGAGAAACCTGTCCTGAAAAACTAATCAATCAATAAATTTGGGTTAATGTAGCTGAAGTTTTCCTGTGTCCCACCCAGTCTGCAGATGCTCAAACCCAAGTAAACACACAGGATTATATTAATTAAAACTGCTTGGCCATTAGCTCAGGCTAACTACTGACTAGCTCTTACAATTAAATTCAGCCCATTTCTGTTAATCTATATGTTGCCACATGTTCCATGGCTTCACCAGTGTGACATTACATGCTGCTCCCTGAATGGCCGGCTGCTGTCTCCCAACTCAGCCTTCCTCTTCCCAGAATTCTCTTCTCTGCTTGTCCCACCTATACTTCCTGCCTGGCTACTGGCCAATCAGCTTTTTATTTATCAACCAATCACAGCAAAACAAATTCACAGTACTTCCCCTTTTATGTCTAATCAAAAAGGAAGATTTTTAACTTTAGCATAGTAAAATTACATATAATAGAACAATTATCAAGTAAGAATTACAATATCTAGCCTATTTGTATTTGGCAAAATTAAAGAAAATATTCTATTTATCCTGTATTTATGAGCCTAAGGTTTCATATCTAACTTATCTTTTATCATAACTAAGGAAAATTTTAACTATCTAGTCTTCAACTACATCAAAGACCTCAGAAGGATACAATATTACCTAAATAAACAGGAAATGCATTGTAAGCAACTTCCAAAATTCTGGAAATGACAGAGATAGCTGCCTGCCTGGACAGTCACCCAGAGCTCTGTAATGTTGGGGCATCCATCTTCAATCTATAGGTCTAGAGTCTCAGTCACTTCTCTCTGTGTCCTGAAGAATGTCCGACTGTTTCTTCTGCAAAGCAGGAACCTGAAGGACCATTTTACCTAGCAAAATTCAGTGGTCACCTTTCTATGGGTCCTGAATGTCCAGTTGATACAACATTTTGTCAAGCAGACCAGGCAAGAAAAGTTTCTGCCCAAATGGCTATTTTTTGCCAAGAAGAAGATAAACTCCATATGGAGTGTCTTCAATTCCCATCTTTCTCTTTGAAATAAATCTATTCTGCCAGGAGCAGATGTGTCTCACTGTCCAAAACGTCTACGTTTTTAAAACATTTTAAATACCATATTCTCTAGGTCTTTGAAGTGTTTGAAGATTACCTACCTAATTGAAATATATCTATGTATACCTAGAAAACTTAACTAACATGACTATAAATTTCATAATCATAGAAGACTAATTATTAATCCATATTTCTTAATTATCTATTATAATTTAAATGAGCTGCACAGACAATACCTTAAACAAGAGTAGAAATATATAGTATAACAAAGTTAACTTTAGTTTGTATCAATAAATTAAAATCTATATCACTGTAAAACATTTTAAATAAGTTGCTCTTTAAAAGTAAGTTCAACAAGCCACCCTTTTATCCTATCATATCTATATCCTATATTTCCATATCATATCCCCCTTTCTTCTTTTAGAAAGATATTGATTATGACTAATAACAATTTGTAACTAGCTACCTAAACAAAGACAAACATCCATAATCTACTTTTGGGGAATGTGAGAGTAGTTGTCGAGGCTACTTCCTGCTGATAGAGGGCACTGGTAATCTTATGGGGGACACAGAAAAATTTTTAGAATTATGGTCAAATCCTGACTGGAGTCGTCTGTGATGCTGTATTCTCTGAGCCAGTTGCCTTGTAGTTGATTTTGGATGTTGGATGATCTGGGCCATGGTGTCATTGGAGACCTTTTAGGGGGTCTTGGCTGGTCAAACCTGATGTATCTTAATCTGGAACAAATCCATAGCCTCTTGCTTCCTGTAGAAATAAAAGCAGAGCCTCCTTTCCAAAGCAACATATCCTTAGATCCAAATTTTGAAGTCAGGATACCTTTAAAAGATTCTGCAGTTAAAAATATTAAAGACAACACAATCCAGATTCTCTGTGCAATATCCATCTTTACATGGCTTATTTTTTATACTACCTTTACTGTCTCTTTAAAGACTTTATTTTTAACTATTTAAACTATTTCTTTATATAACTATCTATACTCATTTTCTTCTCTCTTCCAAGCCTACATACATTTTTACACACACTGTAAAGCATTTAAAGTCTTGTTCCATCTGAATCCATTTTATTGTGAACCTGTTGCTTTAAACTGCAGCATGAATAGGACTGAAATGTCAGCTTTGGCTGCGCCCACCTCAGCTTCCCAGCATGGTGGAACTATGTTTACCACAAGCTCTGGGGGAACCATGCTCTCCACTGTACTAGCAAAAACTAAATCTGTCACAACGCAGTGTACTGTGCAGCTTGGAGACACCACTCTACCGTGGTGGAAATCTGCCATGCTGCACTCCAGCCCACAGGCCACTGGGAACCCGCCATGCTGTAGCTCATGGCTGGCCTGAGAGACACCACTAGGAAGCTGCTTTTAGCTGTATTTTAGGGTTTTTTTTTCTTTCTTTTTCTTTTCTTTTCTTTTTTTTTCACAAGGAGCAGAACTAATGGTCTCATAATATGGCTACATTCAGGCTCACAAATTTTAAGGTATCTTCAAAGGGGGCTAAATGAATTTTAGGAAGCCAAAAAATGTTGCACAGAGCCACTCCTGAGAAGTAGGTACTGCTCCAGCTTGAATAGGATTGTGAAAATGAAAAGGCTTAGCTGGCCTGCTACTATTAACAAATGGAGGTCAGTGACCTTCAGGGTTATCCTTAATCTCCAAGGTGTCTGGGTGACACGTTCTCAAACACACATTACCTTCTGGAGAATCAAACCACATGGCTACAGTTCCTAGGCTTATGTTAATGCTTGCTGAAGCTGGCCATATTGGGCTCTCAATCCCCATTGGCATCAGAAGGGGAGAGTTTTTCACGAAGGTCCAATAGGTCTCTGCCATGTTGGGCTTCAGCTGCAGCCACAGGGCGCACTTAGTGCTCAGAAACCCAATGAGGAATTTCATTGTCCTGAGGAAAGACATAAGCAGAACCCCAGGCCCACACCAACACCAGATCGGGTCCCCTCCAAGTGTCAGTAGAAAGATCCTTCCATCGCTCCAGAGGGTGATTTGCAACAGGAGCCCTCCAGTGCTTAGCTGCAGCGGATACTCCAGCAGAATCCACCGATAAAAAAATTAAAATATATAATACAAGGGAAAGAATAGAATGTGGAGAGGAATGATGAGCCCCTAGTTTCTCCTGTTTTTTTTTTTTTTTTTTTTTTTTGCTTTGGCAAAATATGTTTGTTTGGGTTTTTTTTTTACTATTATTATGTATACAGAAAAGGGCTTCAGATCTCATTACAGATGATTGTGAGCCACCATGTGGTTGCTGGGAATTGAACTCAGGACCTCTGGAAGAGCAGACAGTGCTCTTAACCACTGAGCCATCTCTCCATCCCCCAGTATTTTTATTAGACAAAAAGTAGAAATGTGATGATATTTTATTTGTCCTTTGATAAATAAAGCTTGCCTGGAGATCAGAGGGGAAAGGCCAGCCATTGTAAGTAAACAAAGTCAGGCAGCACATGCCCTTAATCCGATCACTTAGCAGGCAGGGTCTCTGTGTGTTCAAGGTCACACTAGGGAACAGAGCCAAGCATGGTGACACATGCCTTTAATCCCAGTACCAACCATAGAGACCTGGAGGTCTGTACAGACAGACAGTGACAAAGATGTGAGGTAGCTGGGCTAAGAACCATGACAGGGCAGGGAAGCAAGGCATATAGGCGTGGGTAGACAGGAAGTAGCTCGAATTTGGAAGCTGCAGAGTTGGTGAGGTAAGGTTGGCTGGTGGCTTTTCCTATTTCCCTGATCTAAGGCTTTCACCCCTATATTTGGTTCTGTGCTTTTTATTTAATATAACCATTTAGAAATTGGTCTACAGGTTAACGTCATTAGAAACTTCTTTTTGTAATAGGTGACTATAAATACCGAGACAGCGCGTAAGACGCTACAGAAGTGCTCAGTCCTCAAGGGGATACGCACTCTAAGGCTAGGGATCTTTGTCAAAGTGGGGTAGAAGTAGTGGGGATTGCTGCAAACAGTGCTTTCCAACCATGACGGGGAGGTTGTACAGATGGACTCGCTGCGGATACTACTGCTCTCACAAGAGCAAGCCAGCCAAGCTTTCAACATGGATGAAGAGAGGCTCACAAGGCCCACCCCTAGCTGAGGAGCTTGCGGCAATTGATGGCTGATGGGAAAGGGAGTGCAGGTTTTATTCGGGAATTCTTCCCTGATTCCTGGAGCCAGTGCTCCAGTGTCCTGCACTTACTGGAGGCACTAGTGAACAGTGATTTTAGAAAGGAGCACATGAAGCTGGGAGGGAGCAGGTGGGGGAGGGGATATAGGAGGAGTTGGGGGATATAGAGAGAGGGTGAACTTGATCTAAACATAAACATATAAAACTCTAAACCAGGCGGTGGTGATGCACGCCTTTAATCCCAGCACTCGGGAGGCAGAGGCAGGCAGATCTCTGTGAGTTTGAGGCCAGCCTGGTCTACAGAGTGAGTTCCAGGACAGTCAGGGCTGTTCAGAAAAACCCTTTCTTCAAAAACCAAACAAACAAACAAATTACCCACTACTCTTGCAGAGAAACCAAGTTTACATTATTTTTAGATTTATTTTTATTATTTTATGTGTGAGTATTTCGCCTGGATGTTTATCTGTATACCACATTTCTTGGTGCCTGAGGAGGTGGCGAGCCTCTGTGTGTGTTGGGAATCAGTCTTTCAAACTTAACCACTGAGCCAGCTCTTCATCCAAAGGACCCAAATTTAATCCCCAGTATTCATGTCAGGCTTCCCACAACTGCTTGTAACTCCAGGGGATTAGAAGCTTTCTTCTGACCTCCATGAGTGCACATACACGCCCCCCCTCCAGCATACACAGGAAAACATGTGATTTGAATAGGAATGGTCCCATAGACGTATGTGTGTGTGTGTGTGTGTGTGTGTGTGTGTGTGTGTGTGTGTACACTTGGCTCATAGGGAGGTGTGGCTTTGGAGTAGGCGTGGCCTTTTTGGAGGAAGTGTGTCACTGGGGAGGCGGGCTTTGAGGTTGTAAAAGCTCATGTCTGGGCAATGTGACAGTTTTTTCTTCTGCTGCCTGTGGATCAAAGTGTAGGATTCTCAGCTCCTTCTCCAGCACCGTGTCTGCCTGCATGTTCCCACCATGATGATAATGGACTAAACCTCAGAAACTGTAAGCCAGCCCCAGTTAAATGTTTTCCTTTATGAGAGTTGCCATGGTCATGGTGTCTCTTCACAGCAATGGGAATCCCAACTAAGAAAAAACATTATTTTGAAATAAATATTAAGAGGAATTCTGAATGTATTTAGCTACCATATGATTGGCTTTCATAGTGTTTGTTGTTGTTAAGACAGTACACATTATCTTCCATATACTGACCACTTATACCCTGTAGAGATGGCTCAGTGATTGAAAGGACATACTGCTTGTAGTGGTTTGAAGGAACATGGCTCCCAAAGGGAGTGGCACTGTTAGAAGGTGTGGCCTTACTGGGAGTAGGTGTGGTCTTGCTGAAGGAAGTGTGTCACTGTGGATTTAAGGTCTCATATATGCTCAAGCCACAACCAGTGAGACAGGACACTTCCTGTTGCCTGCAAGTCAAGATGTAGGAAGGATACTTGGCTACTTCTCCAGCACTTTGTCTGCCTGCACACCACCATGTTGCATGATGATAATAGACTAATTGATAATGTGAGCTATACCAATTAAATGTTTTTCCTTTCTAAGAGTTGCTGTGGTCATGGTGTCTCTTTACAGCAATAGAAACCCAAACTAGATACTGCTCATGCACAGGACTCGAGTTGGGTTCCCAGCACCCATTTCCGAAGCTCACAACTGCCTGTCAATCCAGCTCCGAGGAATGTGATGCCCACCTCTGGCCCCTGTGAACATTGCACACACCCAAAAACCCACACATACAAACAATAATTTAAATTATCTTTTAAAAGACTGCTTGCTACTGGTTGTTAAACATTTCATTCTCAGTTGCTATGGGTTTATCTAAATGACTTGTATCCTTTAGTTCCTGACAATAACATTTAGCATGTAGAAATAGGGATAGGAGGTTTTTCTCCAGGACCACAGCTTGCAAATTATGGTTGGATACTGATGACTTGCCAACACTTTAATAAAATCTTAAATTTAAATCTGTAATGAGATAGGCATGATAGCACAGGCCTTTAATCCCACTTCTTGAGAGGCAGAAGCATGGGGATCTCTATGAATTCGAGGCCAACCTGGTTTACATAGTGAGTTCCAGGACAGATAGGGCTACATAGTGAGACCCAGTCTTTTGTTTTGTTTTTTGTTTGTTTGTTTTTGAGCTGAGGATCGAACTCAGGGCCTGAATCCCCAACCGAGACCCTGTCTTTTAAAAAATCTGTAATAAGTATATCCAAGAAAATATGTTAAGCATAGTTCTGAGACACTATTATGTAACTGGCCTCAAATTTGTGCTACAGCCGGTTTTGACCTTGGTCCAGTCTAGGCTTTACAAATGCAAGGGCTGGAGAGATGGCTCAGCCATTAAAGCCATACAAATGCTGTGATTCGGGGCTTGGCGAGTCCACTGTGTGTCTTTGTTGATGCTTTTGGGTTTTCTGATAGCACAACTTTGACCTCATCATTGACCAAGAAGGTCACTGTCATGAATCAGCCCTCATAGCGAGAGGAACCGTTGGCTTGCACCCACTCAGAGAATGCTATCCCTGTTCCTCTCCGGGGTGGCAGCGTTGAGACAGCTCCTAGCAACTCGAGGAGCGTCCAACTGACGCCCTGCGGGGAGAAGCGCCCCGCCGCGAAGCACTCTGGGAAATGTAGTTCTTCCTGACACCTCTTGTGGTTTGACCCGCAAGTGAGCGAGCCGCGGACTACAGTTCCTAGAATGCTTCACGCCGCCTTCTGTTTGAGGCCGGAGGCGGCGAGGTGGGAATGTCGCTGGCGCAGAGGTGGTAGGCCTGGCGGAAACGGGCGGACTGAGTGGACGGAATCCGGGACTCTGGTTGGGCTGGGTTTCCGTGGCCGTGTTCCTGAGAGGACGACTCGGAACAGGGTCCTCAGGGACTAGGAGAAGCACGGGCTGGGCGCGGGGGATGGAACATTGAGGGGCACCCTGCCTGGCACCGCTGTGGCTGCGGGGCGGGCTCGCGGCGTTTCACATGTCTTCATGGAGTTGGTTGAATGAAGACTCGACGTTATTCTAGGATCCTTCGGCCCTTACAAGCCGCTGCTAGAAAATGCCCCACCACCTGGGAAGCTGCGACGGCATGCTTAGGAGGTAGCAGAAATTCCTTGATGTGATATGAACCAAAACGCGTTTGCACTTGTAGGTCGCTAAAGTTGCCATTGCACGGGGGAAACACGAGCATTCCCCAGTGTCCACAGCCCCAGATACACTTTGCATTTCAATAAGTGGCTAGGCACACCGGGAAGACAGATGAGCGCCGCAGCCGCCTTTCTCCCTAGGCACGTGAAGGTGGGTTTGGGTGAAGTGGAAGAGGGGAGAAAGGGAGGGAATGCTAGAAAAGTCTGTTTCCAGGGGGAAATGTTTGTCATCTGAAAGGAGAAACCAGAGCTCACTCTCACGCTTTCTGCTGGGTGCTGCCTGCGAATGATCGGCAGTACTTCTTGGTAAAACGGGCCAAGATGTGGGACCATTCCCACATGGTTCTTTGCGACTTCAGCATCCTCTTCCAGGGTAAAGGATGTGGACTGCCTTTTCCAAGTACTCTCCAAGCCAAGAAAACCCAATAAGTAAATAGGGAATTCTCATATTCTCTCTTTCTCATGTATTCTCTCATGTATTCATTCTCTCTCTCTCTCTCTCTCTCTCTCTCTCTCTCACTCTCACACACACACACACACACACACACACACACACACACACAATCTGTTTCTTGAGACAGGAGCTCACCCTAGTCTAAGAACTCACTATATGGTCAAAGCTGTCCCTAACTCAAGCAATCCTGCTTTGGTCCCGAAGGCTGGGGTTACAAGTATGAGTTACTATGTCTAAAACTTTTTCTTCTTTTTTAAAAATTTATCTTTATTTTATGTGTAGGGGTGTTTTGTCTGCATGTACGTCTGTGTGCCACATGCATGAAGTGCTCTGGGAGGTTAGAAGAGGGCATCAGATCCATTTATCCCTTCTGCCCTCCATGGGAGTTACAGAGGTTGTAAGCCACCCGTGGGCAATGGAAATCCAAACCAGCTCCTCTGGAAGAGCAACAAGTGCTCCTGATGGATGAGGCTTCTCTTCAGTCCCCAGCTCGCTCTTTCCTTCTTTCTTTCCTCCCTCCCTCCCTCCCTCCTTTATTTCTTTCTTTTCTTCCTTCCTTCCTTCTCTCTCTCTCTCTCTCTCTCTCTCTCTCTCTCTTTCTTTCAGACAGGGTTTCTCTGTAACAGCCCTGGCTGGCTGTCCTATAGACCAGGCTGCCCTGGAACCCACAGAAATCCACCTGCCTCTGCCTCCCAAGTGCTGGGATTAAAGGCGTGCACCACCACTGCCCAGCTGCTTTTTCTTTCTTAAGTCTTGTTACATAACTCTTCCTGTTGCAGCCTCCCAAGTTTTAGAATTGAAGTTAAGTGTGTGTTACCATACCCAGCTCTGGAATTCTTTTCTTTTTTCTTTTTTTAATTGCACTTATTTGTTTGGTGGGTGGGACATGGTTGTACATGGAGGTAAAAGGGAAACTTTCAAGAGTCAGTTTTCTCCCTCCGTGTGTGTTCTGAAGATGCAACTCACGTAGTAAGGCATTGTAAACAGAGGCAAAGGTTTTCTGTCTTGACCGCTTAGTCCCTAAACACACAGAAGCTCATACTAACTACAAAATGCTTGGCAAATAGCTCAGGCTTATTAACTAGGTCTTACTTTTAAATAAACCCATTTCTATTAATTTATGTATTGTCACGTGGCCCATGGCTTTACCAGTCCTCTGGCATCATGCTTCTTGAGCAGCTTGCTGGAGGAGTTTTTCTTGACTCCACCCTTCTTCATCTCAGTCCTCAGTTTGATTGTCCTGTCTAAACTTTATCCTGCCTTGTTTTAGCACAAACAACTTTATTAACCAATGAGAGTAATACATATTCACAGCATCCAGAAGGATAATCCCACAGCAAGGCATGGTGGCAAAAAGCATCATTATTCACTGACCTATTCCTGGCTCTTCTGGATCTTGCTCTGTAGACCAGACTGGCCTCAAACTCACAAGAGATTCACCTGCCTCTGTCCCCAAGCACTGGGATCAAAGGTGTGCGCCACCACTGCCTGGCTAGGTTTTGACCTCTTAAGTGATAGGATGCTTAACAACCTTAGGGTCAAGCACTGATAAATGCTGTGTTTTTTTTTAAATTAATCAATTTGTTTGTTTGTTTTTTGTTTATTTATTGTTTTGGGGTTTTGTTTGTTTCTGACACTTACATAGCCCAGGCAGGCCTTGAATTTGCTGTGTAGCTGAGGATGACCTTGAGCTCCTGATTTTTCCACTTTCTTTCCCCAAGTTCTGGTATTTCAGGATTATGTCACCCTGTCCAGTTAAACTACTTACTTATTTTTTTAAAAAAGATTTTATTTTTAATTATATGAATGTGTGTGTAAGTGTATATGGGTACAGGTGTGCATGGAGGCCAGAGGCTTGGATCCCCCAGAGCTGGAGTTATAGGAGTTTGTGAGCTACCCAACTCAGGTCTTCTGCAAGAACAGTGTGTGTTCTTAGCTCCTGAGCCATCTCTCCAGCTTTAGCCACATCACTTTTAAACAGCTACTTTAATTTTCTCTACTAGGGAAGATGAACTTGCTCAGCAAGAATGCACGTGACTGGACAGTACTGTGAAGGAGCTGCAGAAAGCCCCCAAGCCCAAGATGGTAGGCAGAGTGCAGCGTAAGACATGTGGAAATATAAACAATCCCCCACCCCATCCCTGTACCCTGAACATTTTGACTGCATGGAATATTCCAGAAGTTTTGTGGCAAGGACCGGGAGATGGTCTCTATAGCAGAGTCACATTAGAAAAACCTTAAGCATTGAGTTGGGCCCTTAATCCCAGCTCTTGGAAGTAGAGGCAGAGGCAGGCAGATCTCTGTGAATTCCAGGCCAGCCTGTTTGACATAGCAAACTCCAGGCCAGTCAGGGCTACACAATGAGACCCTTCCCAGCCCCTGCAAAAAAAAACCCAAACTAATCAGTGAGCAAAGTTTCCCTTGAGCCTCTGTTTTTGTTGTTGTTCTTCTTTGGTTTTGTTTTGTTGAGGCAAGGTCTCACTGTTGCCCTGGCTGGCCTAGAGTTGCTATGTGAAAGACCAGGCTGGCCTGGAATTCAGAGACCCTCCAGCCTCTGCTCCCTGAGTGCTGGGATTGTAGGGGAGCCATGCCAGTCTATCTCTTGAGCCTCGGAGTCCTCTGCATTTCCTGCTGGAAGCATTTTTTTAAAAAGATTTATTCATTTATTATGCATACAGTGCTGTGTCTGCATGGCCAGAAGAGGGCACCAGACCTCATTACAGATGGTTGTGAGCCATCATGTGGTTGCTGGGAATTGAACTCAGGACCTCTGGAAGAGCAGCCTGGAAGCATTTTTAAACACCCATCAGATACACAGAACAGAAGAAAACGTTCTGGTTATTGATTTCGTTTGCCTGGTGGCTTTTGCGTGTGGTATCTGTAAGTTGGAGGAGAGGTGTCCATCTATACCCTGGCTTTGCTGGCTAGCAAGGACTGTGTCTGGGCTCTGAGTAAATCTATTCTCCAAAGCTGGAGGAAAACAGCTTCACCTGTGATGCCTGATGCTCCTTCCCTGGGGGTTTGGAGTAAGGCAGAGTGGTTTTTTTGCCCAGTTCTAGCACATACTCACTGCTGCATTTTGTTGATGTGATGATGTGATTTTTTTTCTCCTCCATTTTAGGCACAGAAAACCAAGAAAGGATTGAAAGGTGAGTGGAGACATGGAACATTACCCTTAATCCAAATACACTTTTTTTGTTTGTTTGTTTTGTTTTAGCTTTCAAGACAGGGTTTCTCTGTGAAGCTCTGGCTATTCTAAAACTTTCTCTGTAGACCAGGCTGTCTTAGAACACACAGATCCACTTTTCTCTGCCTGAGTGCTGGGATTAAAGGAATATGCCACCACAGCCTGGGCTGAGACCCTTTTTTTTTTTTTTCCCCCCCCCCCCATAAAAGCCGATGAGGAGGCTCAGCAGGTCAAGGTATCTCACCCCAAGTCTGATAACCTGAATCCCAAGGACCTAAATGGTGGAAGGAGAGAACTGACTCCTGCAAGTTCTCTTCTGACCTCCACACAAATGTCGTGACACACATTTCTGTTCCTACTTGAAAAAGAAAAAGAAAAAAGCCGGGTATGTTGGTGCACCACTTTAATCCTGGCACTGGGGAGGAAGAGGCAGGCTGATCTGTGTAGTTCGAGGCCAGCCAGGGCTGTGTAGAGAGAGACCCTACCTCATAAAAACTAGAGGACCAAGAAGGCTGTCTGATGAAGCAGGACTTTGCTGACACACCTCCTAGAAACAGAGGTGGAGAGAACAAAGCCCTGATTGGAGAAAAACATAGGGTTGACTCTACTACCCAACATTTAAAAACAAACAAGTAAATAAATAAATGAGGTTGTAGAAAAAATATTTCTCATTGTGCTCCGAATTTGGGGATATGTGGTTGAAGGTAAGGGTGGTGGAGGCAAAGAAAGTGGGTAGGAGAATTCATTCAGACATGCTCACCTCGGTGTTCCCATTGTGCCTCTAGCTCTAGGAGTGTCAGATGGGGTACAGAGGTACGCAGGAGGCTTTCATGTGTGTAGATGCTTCCCCGAAGACCATACTGGCCTCTTAGAGGCTGGAAGACTGATTGCTGCCGCGCGCGTGTGTGTGTGTGTGTGTGTGTGTGTGTGTGTGTGTGTGTGTGTTATTTGTTTGTTTGTTTTTTGAGACAGGGTTTCTCTGTGTAGTTTTTGTGCCTGTCCTGGATCTCACTCTGTAGACCAGGCTAGCCTTGAACTCACAGATATCAGCCTGGCTCTGCCTCCCAAGTGCTGGGATTAAAGGTGTGCACCACCGCTGCCCAATGGCCTTGTGTGTTTTGGATGAGGTGGGTAGAAACTTTTCACTGAAAAATCATCATCATCATTCTTTGAGAAGGTTATTTTAAACTTCTACCTGAGGTTTTACCAAGGCCCTGAGGCTGGTTACCATTAGAAATCATCTCGTGGTCAGGGAACATCTGCCTGAAGTCTCAGGCTTCGGGTTTATAAATGTTATTCTTCTTGCCTCCTGAAGCCCTGATGGCCCATTTGTTTTCAGGGTCCATTGATGATGTCCTTGGTGACCTCCTGGGAGATGACAGTAAGTACTCCTTCCCTGGGCAGGGCATGGGAGACTGGCAAGAGGGCTCAGCCAGTGAGTGTGTAAGCCTGACCCCTGGAGTTCCACCCCAGGACCCCATGGGGGAGGAGAGAACCAGCTCCCACACACTGCCCTAGTGCTTGCTGCCCTATGGTAACCTTACTTTAACTTTTCCACAAACAGCAGCCAACATTTTACATTTCCACCAGCAACACCAGGGCTCCTGCTTTGTCCACACCCCACCAATGCTTATTTCCTATCTTTGGTTTTTCATTTGATTCATATTTTCTTGCTTATTTGTTGAGCTGGGGATTGAACCCAGGGCCTGATTCATGCTAGGCAGCCACTGCACCACTGAGCAGTATCCCCAGTCAGTTTATTACTTTTTATTTGTGACGGGGTCTCATCTCAGTGTGATGCTCAGGCTGGCCTTGAACTCAATAAGTAGCCCAAGGAACCACTAAACTTTCCATTTTGCTTCCAGAGCAGCTGTGCTCACAGGCCTGTACTATCAGGCCCAGCTCTCCCTACCATGGCCATGGCTGTGCTGTGGGTAGCTGGGTGTATGTTCCCCAAATGCTGTGGAGTAGCTTCTCATAAGTGTGCTTATGACTTCTTTTTTTTAAGACAGGGTTTCTTTGTATAACTTTAGAGCCTGCCCTGGAACTCACTGGCTGGCCTCAAACTCACAGAGATCCACCTGCCTCTGCCTCTCGAGTGCTGGGATTAAAGGTGTCATCTTTGGAAAATGTCTGTTCAGAGCTTTGCTCATTTGTGGTTAAAGCCCTTGGCTTTTTTTTTTTTTTGAGCTGAGGTCTTGTGCTTGCTAGGCAAATACTCTGCCACTGAGCTAAATCCCCAGCCCCAAGCCTTGGCTTTTGATTGTAGAGCTGTAAGAGTCCTCAGATATGTTATTATTATTTTTTTTCCTACATTTTGCATAATGCTGAGAGTGGAACCCAGGGTCCTACAGTGCCCTTTTACTGAGCTACTTCTCTCAGCCCAAGTTCCTTATATAGTCTTTCTTTTTTTAATTAATTTATTTATTATGTACACAGAAGAGGGCGCCAGATGTCATTATAGATGTTGTGAGCCACCATGTGGGTGCTGGGAATTGAACTCAGGACCTCTGGAAGAGCAGTCGGTGCTCTTAACCTCTGGGCCATCTCTCCAGCCCATATAGTCTTTCTTTAAAAACAAATCTCTCAGGGGGCTAGAGAGATGGCTCAGAGGTTAAGAGCACTGACTGCTCTTCCAGAGGTCCTGAGTTCAATTCCCAGCAACCACATGGAGGCTCACAACCATCTATAATGAGATCTGGTGCCCTCTTCTGGCCAGCAGGCATACATGTAGGCAGAACACTATATGCATAATAAATAAATAAATCTTAAAAAAAACATTTTTTAGGTTTATTTTCTTACTTTTTGTTTTTGGAGGGGTGGTGCATACTTGTGTAATGACACACATGTGGAGATCAGGGGACAATTCCTAGTCTATAGATTCCAGGAATTGAACATAGTTTATCAGACTCAGTGTCAAGCACTTTTACCTGCTGAGCCATCTTGCTGAATATTTATTTATTTATTTATATTTGAGATGAGTTCTCACTGTATAGCCCAGGCTGGCCTCAAACTTGAGGAAATCCCCTATCTTAGACTCCCTCATGCTAATATTATAACTATGAGCCATCATGCTCAGCTAGCCCCTTATTATTGTGTCCATGTTTCTGTACTGAAGGACAGGGCTTAGGGGATGTGCAGAGCTCACCAGGAGTGTCAAGGCTTCTGTTTCCAGGGAGAACCCATGTATTTCGCCCTACAGTTAGGACTATGGAAAGCCACTGTGTCTCTATGCCTTTTCATGTGGCACAGATACGGTGGGTTAAACTATCCATTTGGCACTCCTGGCATCTAGGATTGACTCCCTACCTGGAAATGTACCCACTCTACTCATGTTTCTCAAGAATGGCATCAGGGCATGCTATGATGCCAACAAGCTGTGCTTTCTGTGGGAAGGTGCAGGAAGCAGCTAAGTAGAGGAATCACCTTCCTCTTCGTTGTGACTGAACAGCGTGGTGTGTCTTTCTTGTTTTCCTTGTCCCAGCAGCACTGCTTGAGAAGCCTTTTGAGCCATCTTCACATGCCAAAGACACAGCAAGGGTACCTCAGTGGCCCCCTTCAAAGGCTAAAGCAAGGTAGGCCCTGTTGGCAACGTTTCTCTCCAGCCCTCCCTCCACGGCACTCAGTGCAGTTAATGTTGGGAGGTTCTGCTTTTGCCCTCAGCTCTGATTATTGATGGAATCAGAGAGGGAAAGGAGCTCAGCCCCGGGAGTCTGAAGGCCTGGCTTCTAGTCCTCCATCTGTTACTTGGGTCCTCCCAGACCTCTCTGCCCAGTTTTCCTTATTCCCAAAATGAGAGGTTGGCTCAGGTCAACCTCTTGAGAAGGAGCACTCCACCTTTCACCTTCTTTCCATCTAGGTGGGGTGGGGCATTCCTTTAATCCCAGTTGGGACAGGTGGATCTCTGTGAGTTTGAGGCTGGTCGGGCCTACGTGGAAGTTCCAGGCTAATCAGAACCACATGGTGAGACACTGTCTTCTCCTTTCTTTCTTTTTCTTCTTTTTTTTTTCTTTTTTTTTTTTTTTTTTTTTTTTTTTTTGTTTTGGTTTTTCGAGACAGGGTTTCTCTTTAGCTTTGGAATGTGTCCTGGACTAGCTTTGTAGACCAGGCTGGCCTCAAACTCATAGAGATCCACCTGCCTCTGCCTCCCGATTGCTGGGATTACAGGCGTGCGCCACCACCGCCCGGCCAGAGACTCTGTCTTAAAAGAAGAGAGAGACCAAAAAAACAATTATTATTCTCTCTTGTTTTAAACATTTTTTTGTGTTTGTTATTTGGGTTTTGTTGGCTTTTTTTTTTTTTTTCTTTTCTTTTTGTTTATTTGTTTTAAGACAGGGTCTTGCTATGTAATCACGGCTGGTTTGGTACTAACATGTAGCCCATAGTGGCTAATCATTTCCTCTTGCAGAGAGGAAAGACAGAGCAGAAGTGAAGGGTAAGGTTTTCAGCTCTCAGCTATTGCTCTGACCTCTTGCCTTTTAACTCTACAATTGGCTCTGTGTTTCTTATTTAACAAGATGGTTACATCTACACCCATAGGTCTCAAACTTGGAGCAATCCTTCTGCCTCAGCCTCTCAAATACTTGGGTTACAGACATGTACCACTGTGCCCAGCTTTAACTATATCGTGTGTGTGTGTGTGTGTGTGTGTGTGTGTGTGTGTGTGTGTGTCTGTGTCTGTGTCTGTGACTGTGTCTGTGTGTGTGTGCATATGGAGGCCAGAGGTAGTCTTTTTGGGTGTTTTCCACTATTGCCCACCACCTTATCTTTTGAGACAAGCTCTCTCATTGAGTCCAGCACTCCTCAGATTGCTGGGCTGGTTGGCAGGAGCTCCTAGGAGTCTCATGTTTGCATGCCCCTCCCCCGTCCAGCGCTAATGTTGCAGACACGCCAGACCTTGCCCAGTTTTTCACATTGGGTGCTGGAGACAGGGATGCTTAAAACACTAGCTGAGCAGTGCTTCACTGACTGCACCATTCCCTCAGCCCCAATATTTATTTATTTATTATTAGCAGTTTATATTTAAAGGGCTTCACTGTTTTAAAAATAGAAAAACAATTTAAGGAGAAAATTTCTGTACTATGTGGTCTGTGGATTTTTGTTTTGTTTTATATTTTGAGGTAGGCTTACTCTGTGTAGCCCTGTCTGTCCTGGAACTGGAACTTGCTCTATAGACCAGGCTAGCCTTAAATTCACAGAGATCCGCCTGCCTCTGCCTCCCGAGTGCTGGGATTAAAGGTGTGCACCACCACACACAGCTGTCTGTGAGATTCTTATTCTGTCTTGGTCCCCCGGAGAAATAACTCTAAGTTCACTCTGACACTGTAGCCTGCTCCACAACTCTGAAACAAGGTATCATTGTATTCTGAACTGGCCTAAAATTAGATATGTACCTGAGGTGACCTAAAGTCCTAATCCTTCTGCCTCTGCTTCCAAGTGGTGGGATAACAGGTGTATGCTGTTACACCTGGCTAGCCTGCCTCCCTCCCTACTCCTTCCCTTCCCTCCCCAGATGCTAGGATTGAACCCAGGCTAAACACATGCTATAGCATTGAGTTACACCTCCAGACCCTAGTCTTAATTTTATTTTTAATGTTTTTATATGTACGAACACACACACACACACACACACACACACACACACACACATTGATGTTTTGACTACATGTATTTCTAGGTGAGGGTGTTGGGTCCCCTGGAACTGGAGTTACAGACAGTTGTGAGCTGCCATGTTGGTGCTGGGATTTGAACTCAGGTCCTCTGGTAGAGCAGTCAGTGCTCTTAACCACTGAGCTATCTCTCCAGCGTCCCCAGTCTTAATTTTTGAAAAGTAATCCAGTGGCCCAGTCATACAGATCATTGCTGACCTTGTCTCTTTGCAGGTCCCTCCAAAAAGACAGTGTTGAAGGGCTGATGGGAGCTGATGCTGAGGTGAGCCTGGCCCACTCCCCAGTCCTTGACCTTTGTGCATGTCCCCCAAACAGTGAGACCGGAGTGGCCTAATAGCTGTCACAGAAAGGTTTAGAAGTCCCTGACAAGCTGGCTTGCTTTGTCTTGTGTCATTTTGAGGTTAGATTTTCTCTGTGTAGCCCAAGGTAGTTTGTAGCTCAAGCCTTCTGACTCAGGGATTACAGATGTGGAAGCTCACCCACAACCTGTACTTTTCCCCACAGTTTTTGAGACAGGGTCTCACTATGTGGCTCTAGCTGGCCTGGAACTAACCATGGAGACCAGGCTGGCCTCAAACTAGAACTCAGAAATCTACTCACCTCTGCCTCCAGGTGCTGGGATTAAAGGGGTGTGCCACCATGCCCAGCATTGTACGTGATTCTTAAAAGTAGAGTAATGCCCATGGACTGCTGAAATGGACCCAAACAGCATCCGTTTCCTCTTCACCAGAACAATAGACAGAGCCCTCCCAACTGCAGAAATTGGGTATCGCCTCTTCCCATGACAAAGTCCAAGCTATCTGGTTGCATGATTAGGAAGTAGTCTTCCTGGAGGCTTGTGGTGGAAATGTCTTCTGCAGTTGGGAGAACACACACTGGGAACACTTTCTGGGTCTCCACAGATGGGCAGGTTTGACTTCAAAGAGCTGATCCCTAGAGGTTGGAGAGTAAGAGACCCTCCTGTTTGTGCCCCATTAGTAAGCTCTCTACCCTGCTGACAAAAGCAGGGTGACTAGGGCTGCTGGGTCCTGACTAACATTAGTTTCACTGTGTCTTCCTTCACCTGCGGACTAGGTCTCCAGTGTCTCGGATGCAGACCCACAGGTCTTCTTGCAGAACATGAAGGTAGCAGAATAGCCTCGTCCTCTTCAAGGCCGGGGTGGGTGTGGGGCCCCAGCCGTCCAAGCCAAGGCTTCCCAGTCCTTGTAGCTTCTGCTGTATAACTCTGGGCATCTAGAGCCTGGAAAGTCTGCCACAGGCCTCTAGTGGGAACCCAGCGACTTTCCTAGCTGGGTCCCTGACATCCCCTGCTTCCACTGGGGAGTGGAGCAGGATTAGTGTTTCCTCTAAAGTATGTTCCTTGCCTTTCCTGTCTCCTCCAAATCCCCTGTCAAGAGAGCTCCCTTCTCATCAGATGAAGCAGGAAATGAATCTTTATACTGGCTCTTAAGAGAAATTGTGAACTGTGGGTAAGAACATAGGCTCACAGTGACTGGGCGGCTTGGCCTGGGCCTCAGCCACCTCTCCAAACAGCAGCACTTTTATTCCACTCTGCTGTGGTCCCCAGGCCAAGGCCGAGCTGTTGGTTTCAGCCTGTGGAGCTCTGTGACCATTTGCTTCTTGTCTTCATTTTCTCCCCAAGGCTGGCAAGCCTTGGTGCTGGCGTGACTTGCATGTCCCCACTCTCTTTGTGGTGACACGTGTCTCAATGCAGTCTCTTGACCAGTTCCCACCCCTCCCCCACTCTGCTGGTCTTTGCTTCCATTTACTTTCCTTTCTCACAGTTCCTCAATTTCCTTTGTCCTCACAGTTTCGTGCCTGGGTGCCCTCAGCCCTCAGCCCTGCTCCCCTCCTCCTCCTCCTCCCCCTCCTCCCCCAAGCCAGTCAGCTCTGTGTTGCTACAGAAGAGTGTTCAATTGTAAATGACATTTCTTTAGCTCAGTTTTGGAGCTTCAGTGTCCAAGATGAGGTGGGATTAGGAATTGGTTTGACCCACTGAGCTGTGGCAACAGGGAAGTGTGTTGGTCACATGGTGACCATCCAAAAGGATGGATGTGGCTCTGACGTTCTTTTCAAGAGACTGCCCCCCCAATGACCAGGGACTGCTGCTTCCTAATATACCACCCTAAGACTTCTCTTAGGGACCTTTGGGGAAATCCTAAACATAGCGCCTTCCCAGACATCAGGCTTCGCTCTTCCTGCTGTCCTAGGACCTGGACAGCATGGATGATGATCTCTTTGGTCGGATGAAGTCTCATCCACCCTCTGGCAAAGGAACTGCAAAGGGTTCTGGGAAAGAAGTGCCTAGCAATCCCAAGCCTGCTGGCACATTAACAGCTAATGAGAAAGGTATGTAGGGGATAGCTCTTGTGTCCTATGCATTTTCTGTGATGTCTTAGTCAGTGTTCTGTCGCTGTGAAGAGACACCATGACCAAGGCAACTCTTATAAAAAAAGGCAAACAAACATTCACCTGGGGGTTTGCTTACAGTTTCAGAGGGTTAGTCCATTATTATGGCAGGGAGCCTAGAGGCACACATGGTGCTGGCAAAGTAGATGGAGAAAGACAGACACCAGGCCCACCCCCACAACCTCCAGACCCCTCTCCCCAGTGGCACACTCACTCCAGCAAGGCCTCACCTCCTAATCCTTGTTGTAATCCTTTCAAACAGCTCCCTCCCTGGTGACTAAGCATTCAAATACATGAGCCAATGGGGGCCACTCTCATCCAGACACCACATATGCCTAGGATGAAGAGGCCAAGGAGCCAATTGTATTGTGTTTATGTGGGGAAGAGGTCTGGTCCATTCTTGTCTTAGTTAAGGTTTCCATTGCTGTGAGGAAACACAATGGTCAAAAGCAAATTGGGGAGGAAAGGGTTTACATTTCCACATCACTGTTCATCATTGAAAGAAGACAGGACAGGAACCTGGAGGCAGGAGCTGATGCAGAGGCCATGGAAGGGTACTGCTTACTGGTTTACTCCTCATGGCTTGCTCAGCCTTTCTTTCTTTTTCTTTTCTTTTTCTTTTCTTTTTTCTTTTTTTTGGAGCTGAGGATCGAACCCAGGGCCTTGCGCTTGCTAGGCAAGTGCTCTACCACTGAGCTAAATCCCCAGCCCTCAGCCTGCTTTCTTATAGAACCTAGGACCATCAGTCTAAGGATGGCATGATTCACAGTGGGCTGGATCCTCCCCTATCAATCACTGATTAAGAAGATGCTCTACAGCAGTGGATCTCAACCTGTGGGTTGTGACCCCTTTGGGGGTTGAACAACCCTTTCACAAGAGTTGCATATCAGATATCCTGCATGTCATATTTACGTTATGATTAATAACAGTAGCAACAAAGTAATTGTATGGTCGGGGGTCACCACAACATGAGGAACTGTATTAAAGGGTCCAGCAATAGGAAAGTTGAGAACCACTGCTCTATAGGCTTACCTGCAGCCCAATCTTATGGAGGCATTTTATTAATTGAAGTTCCCTCCTCTCAAATAACTTGCGTCAAGTTAGCCTAAACCTGTCTAGCGTACCTCTTGTGCAGCTGCTAAGGATCATTTTTACTTAAAAATGGAAAGTTGTGCTGGGAAGTGTGGCCCAGTGACAGGTCACTTGCCTGTACATGGCGTCCTGTGTTCCACCCTCCAACACTGCAAGAAAAGGAAACGAGAGGTTTGATGGTAGCTTGTAAATCTCCCAAGCCTGTCTCCAGTGATTGGTGGTGAGGGGTAGAAGTAGCTTCCAATCAGATCTCCCTTCCAGCGGCCCAGGTGAGAACCAGAGTGTATGGGTTCCTCCATGGCTGTGCCTACAGCCAAGAACCTCAGTTTGTCAGAAGAAAGTGCCCACTGTCTCTGGGGCTCCAATACAAGGAAAACCTTGGACAGGAAAGGCCCAGTTCCATGATGGCCTTCTCTCTTCTTCCTGTAGGAGATGCCATTCCCACTAAGAAGCCACCTCCCGCTTCCAGCAGCTTTGGGCTTCAGTACAAGAAGTTTTCCTTTGAAGGTATCAGAGCCCTGTCTCCCCTACTGCACACACACACACACACACACACACCAGCCCCCTCTTCTGGAATGCCGTGTGCACACACAATCCTCCCTCTTTCTGGAATGCTTGACTTGAGAGCAGTCTGGATAATGATAATCTGCTGAAGGCCAAGTCTCTGTGTGTCAGAGGAATAGAGAGCTGGTCATGATTTAGTCTTCATGAATTCCCAGAGGAACTAACTACTTTATTAGCCAGGATGTTTGAGGAACTTACTTGCAAAGACTTTGAAGCCAGGCTTCAAAATGAAGCTTTTCTAAAATATAAGGAAAAGGTCCCTTTTTCTTTATGAATGGATTCATACCTTATGGACATTTCTAGGAGTCCCAGGGTTCACCCAGCTCCCTACTCCTTTGCTCAAGCCCCTCTGTGTCTACCCTCTCCCATAGACCCCACTCTATAGATACTGAAGAATCCGATTTTGGTTGGTTGGTTGGTTTTGTTTCTTTGTTTTGGGTTTTTTGTTTGTTTGTTTGTTTTTTCAAGACAGGATTTCTCTGTTTAGTCCTTGCTGTCCTGGAACTCACTCTGTAGACCAGGCTGGCCTCGAACTCAGAGATCCACTTGCCTCTGCCTCCTAAGTGCTGGGATTAAAGGAAGAGTCTGTTTAACTTCAGCTCCTGGCCTGTTTTTCCTAAGCAAAGGACAGCGGTCTGACCTTTGTCTTTCTTTCTGGCCATGAAACCTCGAAGACCCGCTGGCAGGACTTCTCTCTGATAAGGAGGAAGAAACTGCCAAGAAGCCACCCACAATGGAGAGTAAGCCTGCTTCCAAGAGCCCCAGCATGGCTGCAGGCCAAGGTAGGACAGAGAGGCTTACTCCTGGTCCTGGGGTAGAGTCTTGACAGCTTTCTAGTCCAGAGCCTGAGACCTCAGCAGGGCAGGCCACTGGGTCCTCCTGTCTAGAACCTGATTATCAGGCTTCAGGAGTAAGGGGGTGAATGTGTGAGCCTGGGGTGGGTCCCTGGACAAACCAGGCAGGTGGAAACAGTTGCCACCTCCCACCCTCTTCAGTCACCAAGCATTGGGCCCTGGTTTTCTTTCTTAGGTCCTTCTGCTCCTCCAACTCCTGGAGATACTCCCATCCGGAAGAAAGAATTGCTGTTTGACGAAGGCGACGACATCATGACCACCCTGGGTTTTGAAGATAGCCCCAAGGCAGAGAGGAAGAAGACAGGAGACCAGTAAGGATCCTTTTGAAGTGGGGAGTCCCTGGCCAGGCTGCTGCCTAAGGCCCAGGGAAAAGCTCAAAGGTTGGGGCAACATGGGAACCCCATGTCATGGCACACTCCTTCCCTACACCCTGTCCCACAGGGAAAGGCCCCTCCCTGCTCGCTCAAAGCTGGATGAACTGCTGGGTCGAGGCACAGCTGCCAAGCTCCTTACTCGACCAGGCCCTGGGGAACCCAGAGAGTTCAAGCTAGACAAGAAGTGTCAGAAGCCAGAGGGTGAGGATGCCTAGAGGGTGGGAGGGGAGGAGGCTGTAGAGCAGCAAGGTAGCTGTTCTCTCTCTGTCCCTCCCCTACACCCCTTGTTTTTTGTTTGTTTGTTTTTTGAGATGGGGGCGTCTATCTATAGTTCCTGGCTGGCCTGGGACTCACTGTGTAGACTAGGCTGGCCATGACCTCACAGGAATCGGCCTGCCTCTGCCTTTCCAAGTGCTAGGATTAAAGGTGTGAGCCTCCATGCCCAGTTTTTTCCTCTCTTTTGAGACAGAATATTACTCTAGGCTAGCTTCAAATTTGTGATAATGCTGCGCCAGCCTCCCAAGTGCTAGGATTGTGTATTGCTGTATTCAGCTCAAAGCACATCTTTAGCACAGCCTATAACAAAAGCTTCACTTAGAACACACACTCTGAACACTGGTGTCACTGAGACAGCTGTCATGAGATAGTTTACCTGTGGGCGGTCTAGCACTCTCTTACTTTTTGTAGCTGCTGTTCAATTTCTGGCCTCCACTCACTCATTCAGGTGGTTTCCCTTGGCCTGGAGATGTAGCCCAGTGGTAGAGCACTTGCCTAGCATCTGCCAGATCCTGTACAAAGCTTGGCTCTTGTTCTCAATCCTGTTTGTGCCCTTTAATTTACAGACAAAGAAGACAGCTGGGATGATGAGATTCTCACCTTTGGGGCTTACCAGCCCACTGTGGCCTCTTCTGAGGGCAGACAGTCCCGCCGGCAGTCGGTCAGGTAAGTGGGGCCTCAGGGAGGTCAGCCTCGGGGACAGGCCTGTCCCTGTGGCTCTCCCCATCCCACCTGGCAGCTATGAGTCTACGGGTGCTAAAGGAGATGGAGGCCAGGAGCGTCCAGCCATCCAGGCAGAGCTGGGCAGACTGGTGGCCCGACGCCTGGACTCCTCAGAAGGAAAAGGCGGAGCTGGGCCTGCTTCTGCTCGAAGCCCCAAATGTCATGAAAGGCTGTTATGTCACTTGGTCTCCCAGAGAAACCGCAGCCCAAGGAGTAGCACAGCCGCCATCCTGAAATAGCAGAGGGCTCCTCCAACAGCTTCCAGGAACCCTGGCGTTGGTCATAGCTCATGGCACACTCCGAATTTGCAACAGAAACAGAACAGCAACGAACTCTCTGGCATTTGTCATTTTTTTCCAACTATATATTTTTGTTTAAAAGGATTTTGTGTGTGTGTGTGTGTGTGTGTGTGTGTGTGTGTGTGTGTGTGTGTTTTGCCTGCATGTGTGTCTGTGTACCATGCGCGTACCTGGTGTCTGAGGAAGTCAGAAGATGTCAGATCCCCTGGAGCTTAGGTCCTCATGCTTATGTGACAGCTGACCTATCTCTAGTCCTTTTTGTTGTTATTGTTGAGACAGGCTGGCCTCTAACTCACTATGTTGTTAAGTATGACATTGAATTTACCCTCCTGCCTCCATTCTGGGCAGAATGTTGGGACAGCAAGTGGGTATTAGCATCCTGGTTGGTTGTGGTGCTAGGATTGAGCTTAGTATATGCTAGACACATAGTCTACCAGTTGAGCCATATCTCCAGCTGTTGTGGATGATCACTATTGTTAATACTATTTGAACACAGGGTCTTTGTAACACAGGCTAGCTTTGAACTTCGAGCAGTCCTGCCTCAGCCTCCTGAGTGCCGGGGTACAGTGTGAGTTTCCATGTCCAGTTTGCTATGGGCCAGATATACACTTTCTCATCAGCAGAGAGTAAGGCTGATAGGGGTCTGATGGGGTAGGCTTCCTCCCGTGTCCAACACCCTCCTCTCTGTCTTGAAGCAGGTTCTTAGGAGAAGGTGGCTCAGACCTTAAGGGAGAACCCAGCTTCAAACAAAGCCCTCCACCAGCTTCCAGCCCCATCCACCCCAAGAAAGGAGGAGCTGACTGGTTAGGCCTTAAGGATGATGACCTGGACCTACTGTCTCCCTCTCCTGTTCAAAAGGCTCAACAAGAAGACTCAGCCATCTCAACACCCTCTCTACCCCCTCCTGCAAGCCAGCACTCAGCCCCAGTTGGACTGCCCTCAGCAGCAAAGCCAGCAGCCAAGGGTGCAAGGCCCTCTGCCCAAGCCAGCCAGTCCTCACTGAAGGTCTCTGAGGAGCAGGAAGATGACTGGCTGAGCCATGTCATATCCCAGAAGAAGTCACATGGTCTAGCCAGAGAGGAGCGCGCTGGGCCTTCTAAGGGCCTGAACTCACTAGGATCATTGGGTCAGACTCGTAGCAGGTATGAGCGTGGGCTACTATGGTTGGTGGAAAGGATTTGGCAAGGTCTGGGGCTAACTTTGCCCATCTTACCTGTCCCATCCTGTTAGAGATACTACTGTGGGCACTGATGCCAACTCAGCTTTGCTTGTCTTCCTTATGGGCACAACAGAGAGTTCCCCAGATGCAGACAGACAGGCCAGGGGTTGGTAACACTCATGTCCTGACTGCCCTGCAAACAGGTGCTGATTGGATTGGGAAAGAGAAAACAAGGATGTTTTGAGGTAGCCAGATCCACTGTCCCTTGTCTCTGAGCAGAGTCCCTGTCCACATCACCAATCAAAGTGGCAAAGAAACCCACTGTGTCAAGTGTTGGTGTTTCTGTCAGCTCATGTGAAAGGTGGCTAATGCATGCGTGAGTTGAGCTTCCTGTATCCTCTTGGAAGTGTTTAAGTAAACATGGAAGTGGAGAGGCAGCTCCTGAGAAGGGCAGTCCAGTAAGGCAGGGTGGTGAGTGACCCCTGTAGGCAGGAAGGGAAAGGGGCTGACAAGGTCAAGTCCAGAGGAAGTAGTAATAAGCCTTGCCACCATAACCAGGTGGAGGAGATTGTGTGATTTTGTGAGAGTCCAGGACACCATCACCGTGTCTTAGATGTCCTAGAGCTGGTGTGTTGGGAGAGCAGTTTTGACGTTGACCTGAGATGAAGGAAAAGCTGTTGATCTGAGAGCCAAGAAAGAAGAAGGGAGAATAGAGTGATCCAGGGGTAGCTGTGGAGCGGGGCTCATGACAAGGCTTAAGTGTAGCCTGAGCTCCGGTGTGTGTGACATGCCCATGGTTTCTGTGTTACTGAACCACGATGGATGATGAGGTGGGCAGCATCCTAGAAGGGAAAGGCAGCCCACAAGGAGCCAAGCCTGGAAAAAAGTCCAGCAACGTGGTGGGAACAGAGGCAGGGGAAGAAGGCTGCCTTAAGCTTCGTGCTAGGAGCTTGTCTGGGGCTGTCTTCATGTAGCTCACCACGAACCTTCACCTTTAACATGGACTTTCCTCAGCCAACCTGTCGCTAGCACTCAGGCCCTTGAGCAGGCCACTGCTGGAGAAGCCTCAAGAGCAACTACACAAGAGATGGCAGCCGTCAGGCCTGGGGTCGCAGGGTATGTTCACAGACAGGGCTGGGAGGTGGGAGAGGAGTGGGGCCAGCTCAGGCCTCCTTCCCTAGAGATAGACAGAATGGCTGTGCTGGGACCCAGAGTGGCTTACTGACTCTGTCATGTGCAGTATCTATGCCTAGATGACAGATGTCTGAGGGCACATTTCACCTCCTTTACCAAACCACCAGTGCAGCCAGGTCCTTCACTCCCTGTAAAGTACCAGCCCCTAGACCAGCACCCAGTTATTTGAATCCAGTGTTTTTCTCTGCTTCCCTTCCCTGCCTCTCGCTCACACAGAAGCCATTCAATGTGCTCTCATCTCTTTGTCCCCAGATCCTCCATGAGTTGGAGCCAAACTTCCACTGTCCTCCCTGTAGGTGACCCCAAGACGGGAATGGCCTCTGCCTCTGGGGACTTCTCTATCAGAGGTTGGTTTCCTTTGGTTGGAGTTTAGCCCTGGGTGAGGAAGAGGTCCCTTGAGCTCCTTTGGGGAGTCTGGAAGATGAGTGACAAGGGACTCTTCCCAGGTACTCACTGGTCCAGTTCTGTGCACTCCTTTGAAACGCCTGCTGTGTTCTCTGTTGTCAATTTTCAGAGCCTGCAGTTTATGTTCCACATTCCCAGGAACCTACAGGGCTCTCTGTGCCTGTCCAGGTAGGGAAGGTGTTCAAACAGGTATAGGTATTGGGCCCAGAGATCAATTCTCCCCTACTCAGCAGCCACTCAAGGAGCTGGGCTTTGACACTCTGCTAGAATAGATCAGATGTCTCCAGTAGGACATCAGCCCACTCAATCTGGTGTCCCCATTAGCACTTTCCTGAACTTTCAGTCTCACTATCCCCCGAGGGGAGTTGGGTCTCACTCTGCCAGCACCAGTAGGGAACTGGAGATGGCTGCTGTGCAGGAGCAGCTTGGAATGTTCCAGTGAGAAAGCATTAGTACAAGCCTGGCATGGTGGTTCACTCAAGAAGCTGAGACAGGAAGAGTACCTTATGTTTGAGGTTGGCCTAAGGCTACATAGGGAGTTCTAGCCCAGCCTGGGTTCAAGAGGGGTGGGGGCTGCTCTTTAGAGGAAGGCCTGCCTCTCCGGCATGTGCAGTGCCCCAGGTTCAGTCTCCAGTACTGAAAAAGAAAAAAGAATGCTATCTTAGTTATTGTTACATCCTGATCCTTAGGCAGCAGAAACAGAAAGATGCTGGGCCTGGCATGGGCTTTGGAGACTTAAAAGCCCACCTCCAGTGACGTACCTCCTCCAACAAGGCCACACCTCCAAATCCTTCCCAAACAGTGCCACTAACCAGGGACCAAGCATTCAAATATATGAGCCTATGGGGGCCATTCTTATTCAAAGCACCAACATGGTCCATTTCACGCAATTCCCTAGTCCAGTAGACTGAGGTAGAAAAATCAAGTTTGAGGCCAGGCCTGGGCTGTAGTTCCAAGCCAGGCCAGCCATAACTACAGAGTGAGAGACCCTGTTGTTCTGCTGGAAAACATCCCCATCTCTGCATCTTCCAACTGCATCACTATCCCTGGGAGGTATGACAGTCAGGAGTGCACCCTGGGGATGGTAGCTGAAGGGCAGCTTACTACTCCTAATGGGCCAGGGTCAGAAACTTCTGTCATGACGAGGGCATTTGTTCTCTCGGACTAGAGATGGCTCCTCATTGAGGAGGATGTCCTTGGGGAGGAGGGGCTCTATTTCCTGACCAGAGCTCCAAGGGATCTCTGATGACTGCTTCCCTGCAAGGCATAGGACTCACCAAGATCCTGTCCTGCTGGAGCTGCTCTGGTCTTATCCTGTCTTAAGGAATGTCCGGGAGGTCCAGCAAGCAGAGAAGGTGGCGGGGGTGGAGCTCAGCAGGCCTGTCAGCTTCTGTCTTAGAACAGCTCTCATCCTCTCCCACAGCCCCTTCTCTCAGAGTCTGTGATGCAGAGTCTGCTGCCAGGCTCAGGGTACCAGAAGCAACTCCTGGCCACCCAAGGGCAGCTTCAGAGCAGCACTGCCCAGCTTCAGGCCGAGCTGCTGCAGAGCCAGACCAAGCTGTCTGAGCTGGAGGCCCAGGTGAGAGCTGCAGGGAGGGCACTGAGGGCCACTGTCCTCATGGGAAGTAGTTGGAGGCACCCCCAGGAGGGAGGAGGGCCTGGATGCACAAAGTGTGGAGTTGGTTGCTTGAAGGACCCTACCACCTTGCTTCACCCATGCCTAGGTGCGGAAGTTGGAGCTAGAGCGGACCCAGCACAGGATGCTGCTGGAGAGTTTGCAGCAGCGGCACCAGGCCGACCTGGAGCTCATTGAAGATGCGCACAGGTACCTGCTATCTCCAGTCTGGGGGGCCTGCCCAGGCTCAGGTTCAGATCTTCTCCCTGAGCCCCAGGGTCATGTCAGTGTGCTCAGTGAGGCCTTCTAAGTGGGTGTTCTGTTGACAGAAGCCGTGTCAAGGTGCTGGAAGCATCCTACCAGCAGCGGGAGGAGCAGCTTCGCAGAGAGAAGGAGGCTTTGTCAGCCCAGCATGCGTCATACTGCCGGGAAGCTGAGCAGGCCAGGGCTGAGCTCATAGCCCAGCACCAGCGGCACTTGGTCGTGGCTATGCAGGAGAAGGACCAGGAGGTGGCCCGGCTTCGGGAGCTGCAGCAGTAAGGGCAAGAGGCTGGCGAGTGGCCTTGCAAGGACTGGCAAGGATAGGGCAGGGAGCTGGGGAGGACGCTTGTGAGGACTGGCTGGCTGACAGCAGTGCCCCGGAGACCAGGGTGTGGCTCTGCAGCCTTTGCATGAACCCGCCCTTCCCTTCAGCCTCTTGGTTGGAAGGCTCAAGGCTGAGTACACCAATCCCTTCCCCTCATGGGTGGGTTCCACCCACTCTGCCGGTATGGGAGCAGCCTCTCTGGGTAAGAATGGTACTAAGAAAAGACACAGAGGGCTAGGCACATAGCTTCCTCCTGTGCTGTGGAAGGTGTCTTTGCTGAGCAGCAGGTGTGTGTGCATGTGGTATGGAAGCAGCAAGCGAGGAGGCAGAAGAGCCAGGGAAACTGAGGCACTGAGGAGGTGCCTGAAGGAGGAAGAGGAGGAGATGATGGTCAGAGGCATGTCCCTCTCATGTTCTCCGGTGTCATCCGTCTGCTCACAGTGGCCTTTCTTGCCTCTGCTGCCATCCCTCAGGGCGTCCATCCTGGAGATGCGCAAGGACCATGAGCACCAACTGCAGAGGTTGAAGATGCTGAAGGACCAAGAGATCGATGCTGTCACCAGTGCCACGTCCCATACTCGGTATGTGTGCGACCTGATGCTGCTTCCCCAAGGGAGTAGTTAGGCCTGGGTGTCCTGGGTGTACCCAGGATGAGATGCCCCGATAATCCTTCAGGTCTCTGAACGGCATCATTGAGCAGATGGAGAAATTTTCCAGCAGCTTGAACATGCTATCCTCTCGTGTGGAGGCCTCACACCTCACCACCGCACAGGAACGAGAGTTGGGGATCCGGCAGCAAGATGAGCAGCTGCGAGGTAGTCCCCTCCATAACTGAGACCCCCTTGTCAGGAAGGAGGCAGTCAGTGAGCACCCTGTGTGTTGCCCCAGCTCTGCAGGAGCGGCTGGGCCAGCAGCAGCGAGACATGGAGGAAGAGCGTGGCCGCCTCCAGGAGGTCATTGGGAAGATGGAGGTACGCCTGAGTGAGCAGAGCCGGCTCCTGGAACAGGTGAGTCTGTCCCGAGTACAGGACACCTGCACTCCAGGGCCACCTGTCGCGAGCTCAGCCACTCTGCATTTGATCCTAGCCAATAGGCCAGACCCATGAGCAGCCACTCTCCGACCTCCACTCTCCGACCTCCACTCAAGCAGGCAGTGGCCAAGGCCTGTTCTCCTCTCTCTTCCTGCTTCTGTTTTCAGGCCTGAGCTGGGCCACCCAACACCTGCTCTTCAGCTACCAGCCCCAGGGCCATCCTGCAGAGTCCCCACCATCACTGTGCTTCCCCCTCCCTCTTGTCACTCAGATCTGTCACAGCTGAAACGTGTGACACTGGAATGGATACTCTTGCCTACTAAATGTTATTTATCCCCATCATGTAGCAAATGTGCTTGAACCCCCTACGTGTCATTCATGGATGAAAGTGAGCGTCAGTCTTGTTTTGGTTTTCATGTGTATGGGTGTTTTGCCTTTGGAGGCCAGAACAGAACGTCATATCCTCTGGAACTGGAGTTACATATGGTTGTGAGCAGCTGTGGTGTACTGGGAACTGGGCAGTCCCCTGGAAGAGCAGACAGTGCTCGTAACTGCTGAGTTTTGGCCCTTAGCTTTAGTCTTTAAGGAAGACTCAACTGGCTGAACTTCTCATGCTTGCAGGAACTGTGGGTTCCTAGCATGTGTGACTGATAGGTAATGGGCCAGACCTGGTGGTTCAAGGCAGAGCACTCCTGAACCTTCCCTGTGGTGCAGTTTGACCTGAGTACTGGAACCTCCTAATTCAGAACTGCAGGAGCTGGACCTAGACAGTACTTCCCAGTACTTCCTGTCACTTCCTGTTTCTTTGGAAAGTTTATGACAGCCTGGGAGAAGGCAGATTTGCCCAGCTCCTCTGGAACAGCCTGGCCTGCTCCCAGAGGGAGGAGCCACCCCTCAGCCCTGCCCTGGTCCTTGCAGGAACGCTGGCGGGTGGCCGCTGAGAAGTCTAAGGCAGAGTCTGCACAGCGCACCCTGGAGGAGCAGAGGAAGGTCATGGTCCAACAGATCTCCATGGAGAGGGAGGAGCTGGAGAGAGCTAAGGTGAGTCCAGCTCCATACCCAGCTGCTGACCCCACCATTCCTGCCTAAGGACACTCACACTCACACTCTCCTTACTGCCCCCCCCCCCCAGAGCGCCTTGCTAGAGGAGCAGAAGTCAGTCATGCATAAGTGTGGGGAGGAGCGCCGACGCCTAGCAGCAGAGTGGGCCGAGTATTTCACACAGCAGAAATTGAGCAAGGAACGGGCCGAGCGCGAGGCTGAGAGGGCCATGCATGCGGACTCCCAGCGTGAGGGCACCATCATCAGCCTGACCAAGGTAGGGCTCAGAGCCTCGGTGGCCTTGGCCTCCCAGCTGTGTGCAAAAGATCCCAGGCCTAGGAAATCAGAGCACAGCTAGATAGAGCAAGAATTTGCAACAGCAGTCACCTCAAAGCAGAACTTGCCTTTTCTGAGGCACTGTGTGTACTTGTCTTCTTGGGTTCCTTTGACTCAGATATTTAAGTGAAGAAGCTGATATTCAGAGACACTGGACACTGAATTTGTGTGGCTTGTGTGGGAGCCCCTGAGCTTGGCTCCAGGCCTCTCTGGTTCATGTCTAAGAAGTCCCTTGCTCTATTGCCCACTTCCAGAGGCAGCGGGAGAAGGGACCCCCAAGGGCTGTACAGAGCCTGGGGTAGCTCTGGATGGGTATCCACAGCAATGATTCTGCCCTCTCAGGAGCAGGCAGAGCTGACGGTTAGGGCCTGTGAGCTCCGGGCCAGGGAAGAGAAGCTAGCTGCTGAGAGGGAGGCTCTGGAGAGAGAGCGCCAGGAGCTTCGACTGGAGAAGGACAGGTTACACAAAGCCAGCCTGCGCCTCCAGGCCCGTGCACAGGAGGTGGAACACATGAGCAAGGTGTGCCTTGGAAGGGCTGTGGTAAGAGCCCCCATTTGACTCTAGCCAGTTCTGACCCAGTGGCGCCCCTGCAGGTGGCCTCCAAGAAGTATGAGGAGGGTGAGCAGGCCCTGCAGGAAGCCCAGCAGATGCTGTCTGAGCAGCAGGGCCGGCTGCAGACAGTGCAGCGGCAGCAGGAATGGCTGCGGCAGCAGGAGCAGCGTATGCACCAGGCAAGGGTCCAGTCCCCACCCTCCTGTCCCTCAGGCCCGCCTGCCTGTCCTCCTCACTGAGGAGTCCATGTCTTTGGGGTTGGGCGCAGGAGCATCTGAGCCTGGCTCAGCAGAGGCTGCAGCTGGACCGTGTGCGACAGGAAGTGCCTTCCAGCCTTCCGGGGCTGCCCTCTGCAGTTCAGGGCCCAGCAGCGTCCAGCATGGAGGGTAAGTGACTCCAGGAGGATGGGACAGAGCCTGGAGCAGGAGGTAGCAGGACCTCGTCCAGCTGCTCAAGTTAGGGGCTGCTTGGAGCTGTTTGAAGACAGATTTCTTGCTTTATAGCCCAAATTGGGTTCAAACTCAGATCCTCCTGCCTCAGTGTCCTGGATGCTGGATTACAGGTGTGTCAACTGTTAAGCTATGAGCTGTCTCTGTGGCCCCACCCCCTTTTATTGTTTTCTTTTTGTTTGTTTGTTTTTGTTTTGTTTTGTTGTTTTATTTTTCAAGACAGAGTTTCTGTGTGTAGCCTTGGCTATCCTGGAATTTGCTCTGTAGACCAGGCTGGCCTCGAACTCACAGAGATCCTCTTACCTCTGCCTCCCAAGTACTGGAATAAAAGGCGTGCGCCTCCAGCTTTGTGAGGGGAGTTTTTTTTGTTTTGAGACAGACTCACTCTATAGCCCTGGCTCCCCTGGAACTCGCTATGTAGGCCAGGCTGGTCTTTTCTGTTTTTGTTTTAGTTTTTGTTTTTTCGAGACAGGGTTTCTCTGTGTAGCTTTGCGCCTTTCCTGGAACTCACTTGGTAGACCAGGCTAGCCTCGAACTCACAGAGATCCACCTGCCTCTGCCTTCTTAGTGCTGGGATTACAGGCGTATGCCACCACCGCCTGGCCAGGCTGGTCTTAAAGTCACTGTCACAGAAATTCTCCTGCCTGTGTCTCCTGAGTGCTGGTATTAATGGGTCACCATACCTTTTTGTTATTTGTTTGTTTTTGTTTTTTTGAAGTCTTACCTTGTAGACCAGGCAGGCCTTGAACTCAGAGTAATCCTCCTGCCTCTGCCACCCCATGCTGGGATTGAAGGTGTGTTCTGCTACCACAGGCTCCAAGGCTTTTTTCTCCCTTGTTCTTTTGTGTGTGGGTAATGCACCATGCATAGAGCCCACAGGATGTCACCAGGCGTCCTGTTCCAGCACAGCCTGTCTTGTCCTTTTTTTTTTTTTTTTTAGCTTTGGAGGCTGTCCTGGAACTCGCTGTTTAGACCAGGCTGGCCTCGAACTCACAGAGATCCACCTGCCTCTGCCTCCCGAGTGCCGGGATTAAAGGTGTGCACCACCACTGCCCGGCTGTCTTGTCCTTTTTAAAAGATGATGTGTGGGGTGTTCTGCCTGGTGCCCACAGAGGCCAGAGGAAGACATCCGATCCCCTGGAACTGACGTTACAGATGGTTGGGAGCTGCCATGTGGGTGCTATGACTGGAACCTGGGTTTTCTGGAAGAGTCCCAGGGCATGGGCCAGGCTCTTCCCGTAGGCAGTGTGAGTACGGGTCCTGCAGAAAAAAGCCAGGCCCCTCAGTATTCCCCCTGACACTGGCTCCTGCCTTTCTACTCAGCCATCCAGGCCTCTGCTCCCGCCACTCCTCAGTGTAGCCAGATACCTGCTGCCCCGGTGCCTACACACCTTCTTGCCAAGCTGCTGCTGCTGAAGCATACAGCAGAACAGGTAAGTCTACACTGGGCCCAGGCTCTTCCATTCACTCTCATAACAAATGGTCCCTCCGTTACTGACCAGGCTGGCCCCTGCTCAGAAAGGGGAAGAATGGACAGCTAGGACTGGGGATGTGTTAAATGGTAGAAGACTTGTCCAACTTGTACAGGGCCCTGGTTCAGTCCCCAGTAAGAACCCTGTTAAAAATTGACTTTGGGGATTGGGGATTTAGCTCAGTGGTAGAGCACTTGCTAGGCAAGCACAAGACTCTGGGTTCAGTCCTCAGCTCCGGAAAAAAGAAAAAAGAAGAAAAAAATGGCTTTGAGCTAGGCGGTGGTGGCACACACCTTTAATCCCAGCACTTGCGGGGCAGAGGCAGGCGGATCTCTCTCTGAGTTCAAGACCAGCCTGGTCTGCAGAGTGAGTTCTAGGATAGCCAGGACTACACACACAGAAACCCTGTCTCAAAAAAAAAGTCAAAGAAAAAAAATGTAGAGCATACAACTTTAACCAGCAACTTGGAAGGCAGAGACAGGTAGATATCTGAGTTCAAGGCCTGCTTGTTCTACACAGCAAGTTCTAGGCCAGCCAGGGCTACACAATAAAATCTGTCAGGAAAAAAAAAAATAAAAAACAGGAGGCAAACTGCCTACACAGCTGCTAAGGCCTGTTCTAGGCATAAGAGGTTGGCAACAACCCCTTAAACTGCAAATAACCTATGACACCAGTGATAACAGCTGTCTGTCAAGGAGCATGTCCCACATGCTGTGCTCCAAGGTGAAGACTCCATGTGCATCATAAACTTTCCTTTCTCACAGCCCTGCCTACATGAGGGGATGTGTGTATGACTACCACTGAACTATAGCTTTAGCCTGTTTCCTCCTTTTTGGTTTTTGTTTGCCTGTTTTGTTGAGCTGGGATCTTGCTCTGTAGCCCAGGCTGGCCTTGGGTTTGCCTACAGTCTTCCTTGCAAGTGCTGGGGTTATAGGTGTGAGCCAGCACGCCCTGCTGTGAGACAGTCTGACCTCCAGTTTGTGGATGAAGACACTGTGGCCTAGAGACATGAGGTCATTGCTAATAAATTCCAAGGTTCCCAAGACCTCGCCAGGACTGACATCGTAGCCTGTCTCACTCCATGCTTGAGCTCCCACATGCCCCCACTGCTTCCCAATGCCAGGTGAAGGGGTTCCCAAGTGCAGGCTGGCTCCACCAGGGTCAGGAGTCCCTGTCTGCACAGAAGTGTGACACTCATCTGAATCCACCTCACAGGACCATGACTTCCTGGAGAATGAACAGTTCTTCCTGGAAACTCTGAAGAAAGCGCCCTACAATATGGCATACCATTCTGCCTGAAAATACCCACTGCCTCCTCAGCAAGTATCTGGCCCTAGAGCTCTTTCCCACTGCTGCCCAGCTCCCACTTCCATGGAAAAGGTTCCCAGGAAGGTGGCGCACTATCCAGAGTCTGATTACAACTTTTTGTGTGGACAGGGTATCTGTGTGTTCTTCCCAGGCACTATGACCTGCAGCTGAGAGGCAGCTGGTGCCTTCCCCTGGGAGCAATAACAGCAAGGCTGTCTCACCACCCATCACCCACTCTTGTCCATAGTAAGGCCCCAGCTCATCACCCTCTTCTACAGGACAGGCACTGGGGATCCTTATGCCTGGCCTCATCTCAGGGCAGTAGGGTGGGACACAAAGAACAGCCTTCTACTTTTCAGACTGATAGGTCCCCTCCCAAATGGGGAGAAGGGCCTCCAAGCTGAGTGATTGGGAGGCCTGGCCAAGGACAAGGATGGCATTGTGCTGGAGGGCACCATACCCAGACAGCTTCCAGTTTGGTGTTTGTGGGATTCATCCAGCACTTACCCCACTCTCAGGCTGCCTGCACACATCCCGTCTCTTTCCCGTTACTTCCTGGTGAGCACCTAGCTCATCTTGAACACCAGCTTCTTCCTCCCCATCCAAGTCCCCACCAGGGGTGGGATGGGGAGCTGTGGACCACAGAGGGTGTATGGGGAAGCAGAGGAGGCAGGAAGATGTTGAGAGCTAGGGCCTCTGCCTGGAAATGGGTTAGCACTGAGGCCTGTGAGAGGCCACACAGCTGAGCTGCTGCTGCCCTCCACTGTCTAGTGTGCTAAAACCCTCTCATAGGGTATCAGGAGAGGGGCGGGAGAGGGCAAATGATCCAGAAGGACTCGGAAAGAAACTGCAGTTGCTCCTACAGCAGCTTCCATTCAGGAGCACTCCTTGCTTTCCACCTGAGGGTATGTCCACAGGAGCAGGTGGGCAGAGGAGCAATGCCTGAGAGGATGAAGCAGAGCCCACTTCTGCTCTCGGGACCATTCCAAAGGAGCCTAATCCTCTAGCCAACGATTTGCAGCCTTGGTCTCAGATCCATTAAACTGCTCTATTCTTTGGGGTTCTGTTTTGGTTTTGTATTGCTGGGGGTCACGCCGAGGGCTGCACACATGGTAGGCAAATGCTCTTCCTCTGAGTTCATCTGCTAAGTTCCTGTTATCTGGATCCTTAGAGTTTCCAGTGCCCATTGGAATGTGTCCTTAGAACATGTTTGCCCTGGCCAGTTGTGGGGACTCACATGTGTAATCTCAGCGCTCAAGTGGCTGAGCAAGTGAGATTGCCTCAAGTTTGAGACAAGTCTAAGCTACAGAATGTTCCAAGTCAGATCAGCTGGACTACAGAATAAGTGGTGGCACACACCTTTAATCCCAGCACTCAGGAGGTAGAGGCATCGGATCTCTGAGTTCAAGGCCACACTGGTCTGCAGAGTGAGTTCCAGAGTAGCCAGGGCTACCTTTCTCACAAAACAAAATGAAATACAATGTTTGCTTTATGCTCCTGCTATTTGGTGCAAAACAGTCCACAGGCAGGTGCTTCTGCAGAAAGCTGACCGAAAGTGGCCAGGCCCAGGCTTCTGTGACCTCATACCCTTTCCTCTGGCATCTGCAGTCCTTCAGCACACCTGGAGGGAGCAATTCACCACCTCTACCTCAAGGGTGGAAGAGGAGACTTGGGGACCTCGAACTCGGCAAAAAGTGACAAAGCAGCAGGGCCTGGGGAGGAGAATGTGACAGACAGTGCAAGTATAATGAACAACATTGCATCTGTAGCTGGTGCCTGTAAAAGGACTGAGCAAGCCTGGGACTCAGTCCTCCCATCACACAAGCAGGCCAGAGTCAAACCTGTATGAAGAGTTGAGGGTCTGAAGATGAGTGATGAGCTGGCATATACGGGGCCATCTTGCATTTTTGTTTGCCATTAAGTGAAGGGACAGTGGGTAACTTCCAGTGCAGGAGAAGGAAGGCACTACAAAGAGTCCCCCAACCCTTGGTCTTCCCGAGCAATGAAGCTTAGACTTAGGGAGAGGATGTAGCAGCCTTGGTTACCTTGTCCAACATAAAACCTTGAGAAGTTTGAGCTTTTTAGGGCAATCAGTGCTCACTGAAGCTTACAAAGTACATTTGCATTTCTAAAATGTGTGTGTGTTTTCGTGTTCCACATGTGGGTGCCTAAGGGGACCATAAGAGGACATTGGATCCCCTACAGGCAGTTGAGAGGCACCAGTGTGGGTGCTGGGAACCAAACTCAAGTCCTCTGGAAGAACAGCATGCACTCTTACCCAACAGCTGAACCATCTCTCTAGCCCCATATTTACATATTGGAAAATCCATTGTGGCCACGAGCTACAAACTAGACAAGAGGGGCGGAAGTGAGAATAGGGTGAGTGTGTGTGTGTGTCAGAAGGCTGGTGCTGCACCTGACACAGTAGAGAGGGGGTACAGAAAAGTGCTCCTAGGGACCTGAACATGCATCAGAAAGGAAAATGTGAAGAGGAACCCAAATCTCTGACTTATGTGACAGGGCCGCAGCATCACTCAGATGACCAGTGCCCACATGCCTGTAATCTCAGCATTCAGGAGGCTGGGGTAAGAGGATTGTTATGAAGTGGAGCAGTGGTGATGCACACCTTTAATCCCAGCGCTTGGGAGGCAGAGGCAGGCGGATCTCTGTGAGTTGGTGATCAGCCTGGTCTATAGAGGGAGTTCCAGGACAACCAGGGCTACACAAAGTAACCCTGTCTTGAAAAAACAAAAAGACAAACAAAAGGATTTGCCATGAGTTCACCTCTAGTCAGACTATAAATGCCAAGGTGGGTAGGGATACATAGAAAACCCTAACTCATTTAAAATTAATATTAATATTGTTGGAGCTGCTGCTTCCAGTCAGGACATGTGGATCCATGCTAGGCCTTTCAAACAGCTGAAATCCAAGCCCCTCTCTTCAGAGCTTCCCAGACAGGGAGAATGAAAAACAGGCTACCTGGTTAAGCAATGAGCCTCCACACATTCCTTAGACCCCATGTGTCTTCCGCAGTACAAGAGCAGAGAAGAGAGCTTAGAGGCTCATGTATGAGAATTCAGAAACAAAAGGCTAAAACAGTGAGACTTTCTAAGCACACTGCAGGATGCATTCAGTTCCCCTAACACTCAGTGGGAACCTTTCAATAAGCATCAACTCCTCAGGACATCTGAGCCTCACTCACCCTGACCTGTGAACTCCCACACTTGTCAGACAGCCGGTGCTCATTGTTGGAGGAATTAGAAGTGATGGTGAGTATCAACAAAACATGGCATATCAAGTTGCAAGAAGACTAAGCACCTCCCCATATATTAAGGCTGGGCAAGGAGACCTGTATGAGGAGTGGGGTCCCAAAAGGCAGTAAAAGAGTCAGAGACGGCCCCTGCTCCCACTGTTAAGAGTCCCACAGGAGGACCAAGCTATACAGCTGTAACATAAATGTAGAGTGCCTAAGTCGCAAAACAGAAACGGAGGGGGAGTGGATTGGGGCATGGGAACAGAAGAGAGTGGGAGGAGAAGGGGGAGGGGAAACTGGCCCGGATGTAAAATAAATAGGGTTTTTTGTTTTTTGTTTTGTTTTGTTTTGTTTTGTTTTTCGAGACAGGGTTTCTCTGTGTAGCTTTGCGCCTTTCCTGGAACTCACTTGGTAGCCCAGGCTGGCCTCGAACTCAGATCTGCCTGTCTCTGCCTCCCGAGTGCTGGGATTAAAGGCGTGCGCCACCGACGCCCGGCCATAAGTTTTTTCTTTTCTTTCTTTTTTTTTTTTAAAGTACAGAAAAAGCTGCAGCAGTGGTGGCAAGAGGTTTAGCTGTCTGGAAGCAAAGAAGTCTAAGATGCAGCCATTTATGCTGGATATAGAGACCCCATTGCATTTCAGTGTGAGCTAGAGGGTCAGACTTCTGCTAATAGAGCAAGTGGTTGTCATCAGCCTGAACTTGGGATGTCAGGACCTCCTGGAAGGACCACTTCGAGGCAGGCAGGTCACAGAGGGGACAGACATAACAGTGTGGGGAGAAGCTGAGGAAGTGCAGCTTCGCCCTATTGGAAGCGTGGGTTCCAGGGCAGAGCTGAGGCTGGGACAGAAGCAGATTATAACCTGGAGATGATCAAGAGATAACAGATACATCAGCGTGCAAATCCTCCTAACAGATCTTTGAAGTGAGCACTATTATTATCTGCTGTATTCCCCTCTAGAATCCTCCCCATCAATCATGGGAAGAGGAATTTGAGAGAAATCCCCGGGATCAAAACCCATAGTTGTTCTTGGAGCTACCCATATGTGCTGCCGCCTGATGGCAGCTCTCAGCCCCGGCGCAGCTTGTATCCCTTTCGCCCCTGGAAATAAGGTGATGGAGCTTTCAGAATTGAGTCCGCAGGGTTGGGTCTGCCGAGGTCGGGGCGGAGCTGGGAGGAGCGGGGCGGAGCCTGCCGAGGAGCGGGGCGGAGCCTCCCGCGGGCGCGCAGGCTTCTGCCTGGCCACCTCTGGGTCCTCCCGGCGTCTTTGGCGACCCCAGTGGAAGATGGCGGCGCCCTGGTGGCGTGCGGCGTTGTTCGCGAGTGGGAGATGCCGGGGCTTGAGCACCTCGGGTGAGTGGTGTGGGGTTAGGGAGCTCTGGGGCTCCTGTAGCTCCAGCCCTGGGCTTCAGCGGGGGCCTGGCGCCCGCCTGACACCCCGGTCCCTGCCCTCAGCCTCCCTCAGCCGCCGGACACCTCCTCTCGGGCCTATGCCCAACGAGCACATTGACGTGAGCAACCTGGAGCGGCTGGAGAAGTACCGGAGCTTCGAGCGGTACCGCCGGCGGGCGGAGCAGGAGGCGCGGGCCCCGCACTGGTGGCGGACCTACCGGGAGCATTTCGTGAAGGAGACAGGTGCGGGGGCGACGGGAGCGGGGCTGTGCACCCGGGACCCGCTAGCGTATTCTCCCGCAGCCTTGGCCCTGTGTGCTCCCGGGGCGAGGGAGGACCAGTTTGCACTCCTGAGGCCAACAATGACCATTAAGCCCCACTAGTTTGCACATCTTTTGGTCTTCCCACTTGGAAAACCCTTTCCTCAACTCTTTTGGTTTTTCGAGACAGGGTTTTTCTGTGTAGTTTTGGTCCCGCCCTGGACTAGCTCTGTAGCCCAGGCTGGCCTCGAACTCACAGAGATCCGCCTGGCTCTGCCTCCCGCGTGCGCCACTGGCTCTTCCCCAACTCTTAAGCATTCCTTCTAACTCTGACTGAAATCCTTTCCTGACAACTCCGCCCCCATTTCGTGTTGGAACACCCCTCAGTGTTCCTAAAATACTCTGCCACACCGTGTCCTGTCTTCCAGCCTCCCCACAAAGAGTTGGCACCCTGAGCGCAGAAACTTGCCTGGCATGCCCATCACTGGATCCTTGCACCCACACAGTGCATGACACTATGTGGATAGTAATTTGTTAAGTGAAATTAAGCCTGGGAACAGTGATTTAGGGACCCAGCCTTAAAGAATTTAGTCTTGGCCGGGTGGTGGTGGTGGCAGCGCACGCCTGTAATCCCAGCACTCGGGAGGCAGAGGCAGGTTGGTCTCTGAGTTCAATGCCAACCTGGTCTACAGAGTGAGTCCAGGTCGGGCTCCAAAGCTACAGAGAAACCCTGTCTCGAAAAACAAAAACAAAACAAAAAAAAATAATAATAATAAAATAATAATAATAATAATAATAATAATAAAATAAAAGAATTTACTCTTAGTATGTATTGCTTTTATTCTGAGACAGGGTCTTGTCATGTAGGATGGCCTGGAATAACTGCAATCTAGACTGGCCTTAGACATGGAGTCCCAGGACCCGAACAAAACATTGTGACCTAGTCTAGATATCAGGAGCCACAGTTTTACCTTCTAGCTGATTTTCTTACTGGCTGAGCCCTGTTCAGGTCTGGTAAGCAGATTGCACAGGTTAGTTCTGTGGGTCACAGGGATAGTTCCATCAAAACCTGAAGTAGCGGAGCAAGGGGACTAGATAAAGACAGGCTGCTTAACAAAGAGCTTTGATTCTGGGTCAGGGAGATGGACCAGTCAGTAAAGTGTCTGCCTGCACCTACCCCACCCTCAAAGCATGGGGGCCTGAGGTAGGATCTCCAGTATCCACACAGAGGACGTTTAGGGGCTACATCTAACCCCAGTGCTGGGGGTAGCCTCACAGGCAGATCTCCGGAGTTCCTTGGCCAGCTAGTCTAGCCAGTCATCAAGCTCCAGGTTCAGTGAGAGACTCTGTCTCAAAGGTGGTGTACACCTTTAATCTCGCACTTGGGAGGCAGAGGCAAGCACATCTCTGTGACTTCAAGGCCAGGCTGATCTACAAAGCAAGTTCCAGGACAGCCAGGGTTACATAGAGTGAACCAACACACACACTCAAATTTAAAGATTTGGTCCTGCTTACCCCATCATGTCTTACTTTTCTAGATCCCAAAGACAAAATTGACATTGGACTGCCCCCATCCCGGGTCATCCGGACTCAACAGCTACAGGATCGGAAACATTTTATAAGGGAGCTTCGAGCCAACGTAGAAGAAGAACGGGCAGCCCGCCTCCGCACAGGTGAGCCACCCAGAAGAGGGGCCCCAGGTACACACTCCCCACTGTATCCAAACTGTGCTGTTCCTCCCCAGCCAGCATCTCACTGGAGGCGGTGCGGGCCGAGTGGGAGAGGACCTGCGGTCCCTACCACAAGCAGCGTCTGGCCGAGTATTATGGCCTCTACCAAGACCTGTTCCACGGTGCCACTTTTGTGCCCAGGGTCCCCCTTCACGTGGCTTATGCTGTGGGAGAAGAGGACCTGGTCCCAGTGTATCATGGCAATGAAGTGACTCCGGCTGAGGTAATAGTTGCTGTTTCTCCATGCTCTGTGTGCATGGGCACACCAGGCGTGGCATCAGTGTGTGGGGCTGAAGTTTTGTTACTCTGTGTCTTTGATTTCCTGGAAGTAAACACCCTGAAAGTCACAGGATAAGACAAAGAGAAGTGCCATCTGTGCCTGTTCTGTAGCAGCCGCTCTTTGGAGTGGCCTCCATGTGTCCTGGTACATGGTCCTATGGTTCAGATCTCAGGATGAACAGTGGGCAGTCCGTAAACATCTCTTTCCCTATCGATGTCTGAGGAGTTGTCAGGGTCCTGGTTTGAGTCAGCGTGGGTACTCACTTCCACAGTGCCCCTGCAAACTCCAGCCTTCTCTAGAGAAACCTGAGGTGAGGGTGAGTGCTCCTCTCTCCCTGCTAGGCTTCCCAGGCCCCAGAGGTGACCTATGAGGCAGACAAGGATTCCTTATGGACACTACTACTTACCAACTTAGGTAGGTGTCAGGGGCCATCTGGCCTCCAGCCTCCCTTCCCTGAGCCAAGAACCCTGGGATCTGGGCAGGTGGCACACTCCAGCCCTGGGGCTCCTTTGAAATGAGGGTCTCTCTGTGTTTCTGTGCAGATGGACACCTGCTGGAGCCCGATGCTGAGTATGTTCATTGGCTGCTGTGAGTATCTGGGTGGGAAGCCAGCCAGGGGATTCCAGGAGGCCCTGGAAGTGTTGGCCCTGGGATTCAAGTATATACTTAACACAAGTACAGGAGAAAATGGCAGAAGCCAGGTGTGGTGACACAGCCTTTAATCCTAACACCCTGGAGGCATAGGCAAGCAGATCTCGCTGTGAGTTTGACATTACATAATGAGACCCTTTCTTAAAAAAAAAAAAAAAAAAAAAAAAAAAGGTGCAGTAGGTCCTGCCAATCCTCACAAGCATCTGTATTGATCTGAGCTATTTTCTGTCCTATGAAATTGGAGATGTCGCCATGTGTTTTACCTACCCAGGGGGTGCTGGAACAATCAGCGGAGAAAAGGGCCATGGCAGCTCATCATGGCAGCTCAAACACTCAGCCCATGGGTGTTTCCGCCCTGAGCAGTCCGTGTTGGGCTTGGGCTCTGAGCACAGGCCTGGGCAGAGGTCATGCAATGCCGTGAGCTTTGGCAATCCCTCTGTAGTGGAAACCAGGAACTGGGGAGCTGGCTTCTTCCTTGCCTGTACTGCCCCCAACTGCAGTCATCAGCCTGTTTAGCAGGGCTCTCTGGAGGGTTGTGGTTGGGCAGGGGATACAGTGGCTACCACAGCATCAGGCTGGGAAACTGACTGACATGACCCTAGGGCATGGAAAGAAAAGCTGCCCAAAGATGGTGTGGCTTCCTGACCTAAATGATGGGCAGACGACACCCTGGTTCCCATTCCTTGAGTGAACCAGCTGCTTCATTTTGTCACTGCTGTGTTTTGTTTTGCTTTGCTTTGCTTTTTGCAGAAGACTCCAAACTTAGTCTTTTATCTTTTTAGATTTATTAATTTTATTTCATGTATGTGAACGATTTCATTCTTTTTTTTTCAATACAGGGTTTTTCTGTGTAGCCTTGGCTGTTATATAGAACAGGCTGGCCTTGAACTCATACAGATCCACTTGCCTCTGCCTCCTGAGTGTTGGGATTAAAGGCATGCGCTACCATACTGTGCAAGTATTTTTATATGTGCACCACATGCATGCCTGATGCCTATGTGCTGGGGATGTCTTTCTGTATGATGTGAATGTGTTTCTCTGATTGACTGATAAATAAAATACTGATTGGCAGTAGGCAGGCAGGAAGTATAGTGTAGGCGGGATAAGCAGAGAGGAGAATTCTGGGAAGTGGATGGCAAGGTATAGATTAATAGATAAGAACTAGATAACAAGAAGCCTGCCACAGCCGTATAGTTTATAAGTAATATAAGTCTCTGTGTGTTTACTTGGGTCTGAGCAGCTGCGGGCCTGAGCAGGCTTGGAGAAAACTCCAGCTACACCTATGGCTTTGGATTCCCTGGGAGTTACAGATGGTTTTCAGCCTCCATGTGGAAGCTGGAAATCGAACCTGGGTCCTCTGGCAGAGCAGTCAGTTCTCTTAACCATTGAGCCATCTCTCCAGCCCCTCTGATTTCTGAACCACTTGTGCTCCCTAGTAATGTTTGCAGCCTGTCCCTGAGGTCCTGGAGGTCAGCATGCTAGAGACTGTTCAGGGTCTGGCCTCTGGGGTGACTCTGCTTCTAGGGTGTAATACTCCTGCCACCTCCCTGGCCTGGTAGTTAATGGGTACCTTCCTCCCCTCCGACCAGGACCAACATCCCCAGCAACAGGGTGGCTGAAGGACAGGAGACATGTCCCTACCTCCCCCCCTTCCCTGCTCGAGGCTCTGGCTTCCACCGCTTTGCCTTCTTGCTCTTCAAGCAAGACAAGCCGATCAACTTCTCTGAGGACATGCGACCCTCACCCTGGTAACTTACACCCCTACTTGGACCCTGAGCCCCAAGCCAGCTCCTGGGATGGTAGCTCTTGCTTCGCCCTCCTCTTGGTATAGGCCTGGGGATTGGCAGAGGTTCGGCAGGCTGGGTGGACTCCAGGGGCTTCCCAGGATTGCCTGGAGTGCTCCCTCCCACTCTCAGATGCTGCCCGTCTTGTCACAGCTACCGGCTGGCCCAGCGGACCTTCCGCACTTTTGATTTCTACAAGAAACACCAGGAAGCCATGACTCCAGCTGGCCTAGCTTTCTTCCAGTGCCGCTGGGATGACTCAGTCACCCACACCTTCCACCAGCTTTTAGGTAAGGGTATTTTAGGGCTTGCTGGTCTGGCAGGCCTGAAGGCCAAAGCCTCTCCTGCCTTGACTTGGAAGCCAAGGTGGGCAGTTCCTGGCAGGAGTTCACCCCGGTCCTTTACTTTTCTTGTAGACATGCGGGAACCTGTGTTTGAATTTGTGCGACCACCCCCTTATCACCCCAAACAGAAGCGCTTCCCTCACCAGCAGCCCCTACGCTATCTGGACCGATACAGGGACAGTCATGAGCCCACTTATGGAATCTACTGAGAGGCAGAATTCATTCATCTTAGAGGGTGAGCTGGCCCAGCCGGAAGAAGGTCACACCTCAGGAGAACCAAGCCATCACAGGCCCTTCAGGCCCCGGGGGCTTGCTGGGAGGTGCTTCGATTATGTGTGAATAAAGTAATTTTTCCTCATGCCAATACCAGAACCCCCTCTAGTGAAGCTAGTGCTCCGTGGGTGAGAAGAGGGTGCCATGCAGCCTGGGAGCTGGAGATAACACAAGGGAAGTGAAGCTTTACCTGTCCTATAAATGTTTGAAAGAGACGCCCTGGGTATCAGAACCTTTTCATGGAGGCATTCCTGCCCCTGGGCTGGGGTCCCTGTCAGACCTGGCAACAGCTTGTTTGGGACCTTAGCATAATTTCAGCTCCAGGCAAGGCCTCGAACCCCCACTCTGTGACTAGATGTCTAAAGGAGACCCAGCAGCACGATGGTTCTACCTGCATGGTTAGAAAGATGTCAGCTCTGATTCACATTGCCCAGGAAGGCCCTGGGACCCTACCTGCCCTGCTGGGCTGCAGAGGAAATGATAGTTACCTTATGGATGGGATGCAAAAGCATCTGGGAGACCAGGCACTCGCCCAACAAAGGTTGAGCTGGTGGCTTAGAGGACCCTTGAAGAGGGACAAGTGTTCTGTTCACATAGCTGGGAAAGACCTCAGAGGCCACAAGGGGCTGCAATAGTGAGACCTCATCAGATAAAGAGTAAGGAGTCTCAGCTGTTGTGGTGATGCACACCTTTGGGAGGCAGAGGCAGGCAGATCCCAGCCTGGTCTCCAGAGTTCCAGGATAGCCAGGGCTACACAGAGAAACTTTGTCTGGAAATAAATAAATAAATAACAAAAAGAGAATAGGCAGTCTCTGAAAAAAGGTTAAATGGGTTTTAATGGCCAGAAATTTCCAAATCTTTGGGTTTTTTGTTTGTTTGTTTGTTTGTTTGTTTGTTTGTTTTCTTTTGTTTTTCGAGACAGGGTTTCTCTGTAGCTATGGAGCCTGTCCTGGATCTCGCTCTGTAGACCAGGCTGGCCTCGAACTCACAGAGATCCACCTGCCTCTGCCTCCCGAGTGCTGGGATTGATTACAGGCGTGCACCACCACTGCCCGGCTCTGTATCATTGTCTTAAAAGAATCAAAATTAGACATTTCCCAGAGAAGGGAGATACCCCAGTGCCTAAAATCCTGTTCCAGAAAAACCCACGGTGCCAGGGGTCAGGAGCATTTACCAAGTGTGACCAAGCCCCATACTGGACGACTCTCACTCATTTACTGGCCAAGAAAACACCCCCAGAGATGATATCTCAAGATGGCCCTGGGCCCAGTGGGGTTCCCAGCCTCAGTCCCTGGAAGGTAAGGCCAGATCCTCAGGAGCAGCTGAGAAAGAACGTGGAGCGGCAGAAGCAACACGCGGGTGCTAGAGTGGGACCCGTGGGAGCCGCACCCAGCTCCCGGCGCGTCAGAAGGCGGGCAAGGGTGGCCTGGATCCCTGCCAAGGAACGTTCTAGGCCAACCGAGAGCAGCGCCTCTGCTGTGGGGCACACTGTCGTGTCTTTCTGGGCTGTCCTTCGCCCTTCCGCATCAGTCGCACGGGTAGCCTCGGTCCCTTTAAGAAGTCTGTGCTCCTTGGCCTCGCTTCCGCCATGGCGGCGCAGCCCCTAGAGGACCTAGTGACCTGCTCCATCTGCCTGGATCGCTACCGCGACCCGGTGACGCTGCCTTGCGGGCACAGCTTCTGCGGAGGCTGCATCCAGGACTCATGGCGCTGCTGGGAGAAGACGTGCCCCGAGTGTCGCCAGCCCTTCCCCGAGGTCGCCAAGCTGTGTCGCAGCGTGACACTGAGCACCCTGCTGAAAATGCTGCCCCACGAGCTGCAGGCGCAGGCGGCCGCCATCCCGCGCCCGGAGCCCGGCGCCGGCCACAGCACGCGCTGCCCGCGCCACGGGAGGCCGCTCGAGTTCTTCTGCCGCACCGATGGCCTCTGCGTGTGCAGCGCTTGCACAGTGCACGAGTGTCGCCGCCACGAGCGGGCGCTGCTGGACGTGGAGCGCCGCGTTCGCGAGGTGCGGGATGGGGCCTTCTGGAAGTCGGGGACTGTTCGAGGCCAGACTGGGGCTGCATCAGGAGGCTGCGGGTTTCCATACGAATGAATGAAGTTCCTGATTGAAGAAGCCAGAGTGTTAGGCCAAGGCTGGCCGCCCCGTTTCCTGTGCACGCAGCATACACAGTAGGGAAGGAGGGCTGTGTATAGCAAATCTGTGCTTTCTGCTCTTCAGAGACTGAGGGTCAGATAGTGGACCGGCAAAACCTGAATGTTTCCTTCTACAGAGTCAGCAGGGCCACCCTGTTTAGGAGGAGGAGAAAGAGGTGATCTTTGGGTGACTCCTCAGGGGAGAGGATTTGCCAACCAGAAGAGGAGTGGGAATGCGCGTGCGCAAGGAGCTGGAAGGCTAGCTAGCCTGTTCACTGAGATGGTGGCAGGAGGCAGGTCCCTGAGGTCCCCAAACAGGCTTTCCAGGTCATGGGGGACCAGACCTCGGGGTGGTGTGGTGAGGAGCTGACTCTTCCTCTAGGGATGTGCAGGGCCTCAACTCGAGACAAGGCAATGATGCCGTCAGATTTGGGGATAAGAGGTGAAATCTGGGTGGGGGAAGGGTCACAACTGGAAAGCAACAGAAAGGAGAAAGGGTGGAAGCCCAGTGCCCAGTGGAGATGGGAACGAAGTAGGGACAGCTGGGGAGAGGGGTTTCTGTGGGTGGGGCTGCTCTGTGCTTGGTTTGGGATTTGTAGGATGACAGGCATCTGTTGGAAACTGGGAGGAGTTTCAGGCACTAAGAAAGTTGGAAGCCATTATAGGTCTCTGGAAGAAGTAGAAACTTGCTGGGTAAGGGGAGCCTTGCCTGCAGTTTATACCCTGACAGAGCTGCGGAGATGGTGGCCGGGGCATGGTGGGTTACAGGAAGGAGAGTGGTCTCTAGGTGCTCCATGCTGCTGAGAGGTTTGGTTAGAGGGCAAAAATGACCATGAAATTGGCCCTATGATGGTGGCCCGTGCCCCTGCCCTTGGCCATCTCAGCCAGGGGTGTGAGGCTGAAGTTACCAGGGATGGGACAGAGGAGGAGAGAGGTGTGTTCTAGAGAGTCCCAGGGTGCTGGACATGGACAGAAGGGTGGCTGAGAAGCCTGCGGGACAGGGAGGGAGGGGCAGGGCTCTGGTGGAGGACTTGCACAGTGAGAGATGGGACGTCATAGATGAGGGTGAATGCTTGGGAAGACATTTTGGAGCTGGGGACAGGGCCAGGGTGAGGTCAGAGGAGTGAGCGGCTTTGGAAAGAAAGGGACTTTCGGAGGTTTGGAGCGTGAGCCCTGGAGCTGCTGAAGCCCAGAGAGTAAGGACGGGACGAGCTGGGCACAAAGGTTTGCAGGGAGGTTAAAAGCCCTTGTCAAGGAGGATGCTTCAGCCAGATGGCTCATGCTGGGGGGGGGGGGAACAACGACGGTGACAGGATTTTGCTTGAGAGGACTGAGGCCCAGGAAGTTCAAGGGCCAGCTAGCCTGGCATACACAGTGGCAAGGGAGCCTGTCTCAAAGCAGAAGGCAAGGGCTGAGACACCCAAGGTTACCCTCTGGCCTTCACACATGCAGTGTGGCATTCATCCATTTGTCTACACTTACATAAACTTTACATAAAAATTTTGTTTGTTTTTTCGAGACAAGTTTTCTCTGTGTAACAGTCCTAGCTGTCCTGGAACTCGGTTTGTAGACCAGGCTGGCCTCAAACTCACAGAGATCCACCTGCCTCTGCCTCCCGAGTGCTGGGATTAAAGGTGTGTGCCACCACCACCTGGCTACATAAAAATCTTTATTTGTAAGATTAAAAATAAATAATTAGCTGGCGTGGTGGTGGCACATGCTTTTCATTCCAACATTCTAGAGGCAGAAGTAAGCAGATCCCTGTCAAGTTCAAGATCTGCTTACAAGTCCCAGGCCAGCCAGGGCTATATAGTGAGTGAGACCCTGTCGCAAAGCAGCAATCATAGGGTGTTGGAAGGAGTAGAAGCAGGTAATGAGACTCTCAGCCGGGCATTACACACCAGCTCAGAGCACCAGCACGTGTCTCTAGCTCCTGTGACCGCACCTTTTGGTCCCCAGGGGAAACTGAACTCAACCAAATAATAGGGGTCTTGTCTTCCCTTTGGGCTCTTATGCACTGAACTAATCACTGCTCAGGCAACTCTGGCCATCTCCCTTTCTGCCCCAGACTCTGTTTGTTGCCTGGGGGTGGGGGGGGGTGGACTATGGACCTGAGAAGGTGGGAGAGGGGCTCAGGTCACTCAACCTACAAGAAGTGGGACTGGGACCAGGAGCCGGGTTGTCAGCCCAAGACTTCTGCGTCCCTCACATCCCGGCTCCATGCAGAGAAAGGTCCCTGTCTGGGCCTCCCTGGGACTCCAACCTAGTTCCAGGATTTTAACGGGCAGTCTACCATGAGTGGCAGGAGAGTGCCCAGGATCTGTGTGGATGGTGGTGGTATGAGAACTTTACAGCCAATCCTGGCCTTTTCTCTTGTTGCTTGCCCTCTGGATGGGCGCTGCAGGACCAGCTGAGAGCTAGAGTGGCCGTTGCCCGGCAACAGGTCACCCAGGCTGAGACCCAGCTTCAGGAGCTGCAGCAGCAGAGCAGCCAGATCGAGGTACTTCGCCATGTCCTCATGCTGGGCACTACCATCTGCTCCCTGGGCTGCTTCGAAATGCCTCCCAGCAGCAGGGAGTGGGAAGTTGAGCCAGAAACCAGGCCCCAGTGGGAAGGAGGTTCCAAGGGCTCTGACTGACTCCCTGTGTCCGACTCTTCAAGCCAGTGGGTGACTAAGGACTTAGGCTACCTTGCCATAGTGCCAAGACTGGCCACCCTGAGGTTCCTCCTGTGCTCCCACAGAGTTCAGCCTGTACCCTGACCTCAGTGGTCTCCAGTAGATTCAGCAGCCTGCTACAGGCGCTGGAGAAGCTGCGGGCCTTGACACTGAGGAACATAGAGGTAGCCAAGAAGCAGGCTCTGGATCAGGCTCTGAGTGAGATACAACGGCTAACCAACCACCTGGAGGCCCTGTCCCAGTATGACCACAGTGTCCAGGAGATCCTGGGGCAAGTGGATGACTCCATCTTCTTCCAGGTACCAGATCTCCGGGCAGTGGGTTAGGGCCTTGCTTCCCTGCCTTGCACCCCACTCACTGACACTGCCCCTGGGGTTCAGGAATTACAGCAGCTCTCTGAGCCTGTGGAGTCCCCCGGGCCGCTGCCCGCTCCGCAGTGGGATGAAGAGCAGCAGCTGAACAGCATGAATGAGATGCTTGGCCCACTGTGTGAGCTCCTCCTTGAAGAGAAGCCCCCCAGCGTGGCAGGCAGCGCTGCCCGTGCTGGCCCTGTGGGTAAGGCTGACTTCTCCTTGCCCTCTGGGTCCTACCCTCCCTCCCACTAGTGGGTAGAAGAAGGGAGTCAGGGATCATCCTCACACACTCCCCTGATTCTGCTTTGTTCTTTAGAAGCCTTGGGTCCTCCGCCACCAGTCCCCAGCATGGTGTGTCCACTGAGGAAGAAACTCTGGCAGAGTAAGGAGACCCAATGCCTGTGTGTGTACGTGTGCATGGGTACACCTTTGTGTGCATGGAGAGCATATGTACACTTGCAGATGCCTGTGTATGTATGGGGAGAGGGACCTGCTCTGACTGTCCTGTCCATGGTCCTTCCTGGGCCAGGCTCCACCTCTGCACACCTGTTGCAGGATGTGAACCTTGTCCACATCCACTCTGAGGCAGATGGAGCCAGCACAGTGTTAAAGGGCAGATTCTGACCACCTGGATCTGGGGTCTGTCACAGTTCTCCCACTTAATACTATGTGAACTTAACTCTCTGAGCCTCAGTCCCCCCTCTTATAAAGTGGGGCATGTAGAAGATTCCAGCTCAGAGGTAGCAATGAGCAACTCCCTGGTATGATGATGCCTGGTGCTCTGCCCACAGTATGCCTGGTAGACATTTGAACTGTCCATAAATTGCACCCCAGTAACACTATGCTCTAGGGGAAAATGACACCTTTGCCACTTCTGTTCAACTCTTTCCAACAGATTATCGCAACCTGACCTTTGACCCGGACACTGCCAACCAGTACTTGTACTTGTCCCATGAGGACCAGCAGGTGACACACCATTTCCAGGCCCAGGGCCCAGCCAAGCCAGGCAGCTTCGAGCTGTGGCAGGTGCAATGCACCCAGAGTTTTCAGACTGGACAACACTACTGGGAGGTACATGCCTCTGATCACTCTGTGACGTTGGGTATCACCTACCCAAAACTATCTCGCCGAAAGGTGGGGACCCACACGGACAACATCGGCCGTGGGCCTTCCTCCTGGGGCCTCTGCATCCAGGAGGACAGTATGCAGGCCTGGCACAATGGCAAGGCCCAGCGCCTGCATGGGGTGACTGGACGTCTCCTGGGCATCGATCTGAATTTGACCTCTGGCTACCTCACCTTCTACAGCCTCGAGCCACAGACACAGCGGCTGCATACCTTCCATGCAATTTTCAGCCAGCCTCTCTTCCCCGTCTTCTGGCTCCTAGAGGGGAGGACCCTTACTCTTTGCCATCAGCCCGAGGCCAAGCCACCTCCAGGGCCCAGGGAAGACGTCTCAGCACTCATCTGAGGGAGGCACAGATAGGTGCCACCATGCCTATGTGCCCAAGAGTGGCTCAGCCTCTGACTTGGAGACTGGAGGCCACCATTCTAAAAGGAATAGCTGTTGGCTGCTGTGGGATGGTCTTTCTGTATGCTGTGAATATGTATTGTTACCATTGCTTAATAAATAAGTTGCTTTGGGGCTGGAGAGATGGCTCAGAGATTAAGAGCACTGACTGCTCTTCCAAAGGTCCTGAGTTCAATTCCCAGCACCCACATGGTGGCTCATCAACCATCTGTAATGACATCTGGCACCCTCTTCTGTGTATATAATAAACAAACAAACAAATAAATAAATGAATCTTTTAAAATAAATAAGTTGCTTTGGCCCATGGCAAGGCAGCTTAGAGGCTGGCAGGAAATGCAAGCAGAGGTACAAGGAGGAGAAAGGCAGGGTTGGAGGAGACGCTGGGAGCTGCCAGGGGAAGCAAGATGTGATGCAACACAGGTAAAGCCACCAGACATGTGGCAATACATAGATGAATAGAAATGGGTTAGTTTAAGATGTAAGAGCTAGCTAGCAAGAAGCCTGAGGCATAGACCAAACAGTTTGTAATTAACACATAAGCTTCTGAATAATTATTTTATAAATGGCTGCAGAACAGCAGGTGGGAGAGGTTTGTCTGGACCGTGGGCCCAGGCAATTTGCCCCTATAGTTGGTCTCTCTGTTGACTCCGAGGAGACGAGAGGGGAGCCCCTAAATCAGTTTACTTTTTACTCTCTTTGAAGGGGACAGGGACTGGAAAAAATGAAAAAGGATGCCCCAGCCCCAAGCAAAAGCTAAGTTCTTGGCGTTGCCTAGACTTAGTCAGTGTTCTATTGCTGTGAAGAGACACATGACCAAGGCAGCTCTATAATAAAAGAAAAACATTTAATGGGTCTTGCTTACAGTTTTAGAAGATCAGTCCATGATTATCGTGACAGGAAGCAGACAGAGACACGGTGCTGGAGCAGTAGCTGAGAGCTTTACATCCTGATCCACAGGCACCAGGCAGAGAGGCAGAGAGAGAGACAGACAGACAGACAGACACTGAGTCTGGCATGGAATTTGAAACCTCAAAGCCCACCCCCAGGGGACATCCATCCTCCAACAAGGCCACACTTCCTAATCCTTCCCAAACTATTCCACCAGCTGGGGACTAAGCACAGGTGTGGAAAGCAGATGTTGCGAGATCAGGGTGTAGGTGCCTTCAGATGTGAGCAGCCTGTGCTTGCTCTTCCGGAACATGATTCTATGAGGGTCCTGGAGTGGTTTTTTGCTCACATTTCTGGAAGTGGAATATTTTTTTTTTTTTGTACAGGGGCTAGAACCTGGAGTGTTTTGAATGCTATAAACAAGAGCTCCTCCCTTGGCCAGGCATTGTGGTGCACACCTTTTGTCCCAGCACTCAAGAGGCAGAGGCAGCAGATCTCTGTGAGTGGCCAGCCTTGTCTACAGAGTGAGTTCCAGGACAGCCAGGACTGGCTGTTATACAGAAAAACCCTGTCTCGAAGAAGAAAAAAAGAAAAGAGTCCCTCCCTCTCTCACTGGCGCGTCCCCAGCCTGGTATAATCTGGTTACTTGAGGTGCACCGTGTTCTGGTCTTGGTGTTTACAAGGATGCCGACTTTTGTAACTTCTTTTTCTTTTCTTTTGTAATTCCGTAAGCATTTGTGTGTTTTATATGCTCCTGGGTAAACATTGCACAATAAAGGATTTTAGAAGTGCTTTTCTCTTTATTTAGGGTGCAGCTGGTGGCGGGGTGGCTGCGGTGTGTGGAATGTCCATGCAGAGGTCAGAGATGAAGTGCGGGGGTTGGTTCTCTCTCTACCATGTGGATCTGAGGATGGAGCTCAGACTGTCAGTTGGCCTTAAGCACATTTGCCTGCTGAGTTATACCACCAGCCCACAATAACAGTTTGTTGTTGTTGTTGTTGTTGGAGATGGGGTATCACTGTGTAACCCTGGCTGGTTTAGAATTCATTATGTTGTCCAGGCTAGCCTTCAACTCACAAAGATCTGCTTGTATTGGTGAAATTATTAAGGCCACTCCACGTAGTTAAAAGGGAGGTTTATTTTGTGGGGTAACTTACAAATGAAGGGATAGGTTGCAGGGTCTGGCAAAGGTATGGCGCAGTCCGGCGGTGTTCTCTGGAGAACTCTGCTCGGTCTACCTCCAAGTCCAGGGTCCCAGAACCAAGAGAGACCTCTCCTCTCCATCCTGGGTCTTCTGCTTCCTCCCTCAGCCCCGCCTTGTGGGCGTGACCATTACTGAAGCCTCAGTGGGGGTTGGAACTTCCAGGCCAATGCTGGGATGGCTACCCCACTACGTGCTTGCCTCTGCCTTCTGAGTGCAGGAATTTAAGGCATGAACCACCATCACTGGCCTATAGCAGTTTTTAAAGGGTAATATGTGTAATAATATATATACTAGGAAAGATAATTTTTTATACAAGTGTTTAAGCATTTTTCTTTAAAAATCTTTATGGCCGGATGGTGGTGGCGGTGGCGCACACCTTTGATTCCAGCACTTGGGAGGCAGAGGCAGGCAGATCTCTGTGAGTTCTAGGCCAGCCTGGTCTACAGAACGAGATCCAGGATGGGCACCAAAGCTACACAGAGAAACCTTGTCTTGAAAAACAACAACAACAAAAATCTTTATGTATGTATTTTGCCTACCTGTATTATGGGCAATGCCCAAGGATGCCAGAATAGGGTGTCTGATCTCCTGGAACTTGAGATACAGTCCACTGTGAGCCTCCATGTGGGTGCTGGGAACCATACCTGGGTCCTCTGCAAGAGCAGCAAGTGCTCCTAACCACTGAGCCATCTCTCCAGCCCTGAGACAGTCTTGCTATGTAACCTGGCTGGCTGGAACTCCCTATGAAGCCCAGTGTGGCTTCAAACTCACTGCAGTCCAGGCACCCTCCTGCCTCTACCTCCCAAGTACTGCAAATTATAGGCATGTCCCACCCACCCAACATAGCTAGACTGTCTCTGGCCTGTTTTTGTTTCTGTTTGACTTTTTTTGTGGGATGAGGAGCTGAGATTGGGTCTTAATCTATGGCTCAGACTGGTCTGGAACTTGCATGTCCCCAGGCTGGCCTCAGGCTGTGGCAATCCTCCTGCTTAGCCTCCCAAGTGTTAGGATTACAGGCATGAACTGTGAACCACCATACCTGCCGGGTTTTGCTGTGGCTGCTGTTTCTTTTCTTTCTTCTTTTCTTCTTTTTTTTTTTTTTAAAGATTTATTTATTTATTATACATACAGCCTGTATGACTGTAGGCCAGAAGAGGGCACCAGATCTCATTACAGATGGTTGTGAGCCACCATGTGGTTGCTGGGAATTGAACTCAGGACCTTTGGAAGAGTAAGCGGTGTTCTTAACCTCTGAGCCATCTCTCCAGCCCATGGCTGCTGTTTCTGACTCGGTACTGCGGCAGCCACACTCCTATAAGGTTAGAGTTATTCAGGCTGCACTTGTCCCAGTTCCCCCTCAGGGCTGGTCTGTCTCCCTTCTGGACACAGTTCTAAGGATGGCAGCAGAGGCAGGCGTGAACACATTCTTGCATCGTTCTGAACTAACCTTGTCTGTGCTATTAATGACAAATCATTTTGAAAGACTTCAGACATTAGGAAACAAGGTTTGTTGAAATGAACTATCAAAATGCCTGTGGTTGGACTGTGGACTGCCAGCTCCCGAATAATGACATGGAGACTTATTATGTATGAAACCTCAGTCTTGTTCCCAAATAGCTCATTTTTTAAAGATTTATTATGTATACAGAAAAGGGTGCCAGATCTCATTACAGATTGTTGTGAGCCACCATGTAGTTGCTCTTAACCTCTGAGCCATCTCTCCAGCCCCCCAAATATCCCTTAAAACTTAAATTAACCTATTTATATTAATCTACATTCTTCCACATGGCTTGTTACCTCTCCTCCACACTGTACATCCGACTCCTTCCACATCTCCTGGTGAATCTGATTCCCTGAGCCTCAGATCCTTCTCAGACTTCCTATCTCTGGCTGGAAGTCCTGCCTATCCTCTCTTGCCATTGGGCATTCAGCTCTTTATTAAACCAATCAGAAGGTGCCTTAGGCAGGCAAGGACAGGCAGAGACATATCTTCACACAGTATGAGTAGTCCTGGAACAGATGCCATCACTGTAGTTGGTTTTGTTGTTGTTGTTTGTTTGTTTTTTATACTCTTTAGGGGCCAGCCACCCAGCTCCCAAATAAATACATGGAGACTTATTCTTACTTATGAAAGCCCAGCCTTACCGTGGCTTGTTTCTAGCCAGCTTTTCTAACTTATCCTGTTTTGTAGTGGGTAGCCATCCCAGCATTGGCCTGGAAGTTCCAACCCCCATTGAGGCTTCGGGAATGGTCACGTCCACAAGGCAGGGCGGAGGAGGAAGCGGAAGACCAAGGATCGGGAAGAGCTCTTGCGCTAGGTTCCCGGATCCTGGACGCTGGAGGTAGACCGAGCAGAGTTCTCCAGAGAACACCGCCGGACTACACTATACCTTTGCCAGACCCTGCAACCTATCCCTTCATTTGTAAGTTAGCCCACAAAATAAACCTCCCTTTTACCTACGTGGAGTGGCCTTAATAATTTCACCAATACTGTTTCTCTTTAACCTTTCTTTATTCTATAAATTTCTTTTCTTCTTACTCTGTGGCTAGCCCCTGGACTCCTCCTCTCCTTCTCTCACTCCTCACTCTCTTCCCTGGATTACTCTTCCTATTTATTCTCTCTGCCTAGCAGCCCCACCTAACCCTCTCCTGCCTAGCTATTGGCTGATCAGCTCTTTATTAGACCAATCAGGTGTTTTAGACAGGCAAAGTAACACAGCTTTACAGAGCTAAGCAAATGCAACAAAAAGGAATGCAACACATCTTTGCATCATTAAACAAATGTTCCACAGTATAAACAAATGTAACACATCTTAAACTAATATTCTACAATACATCACCATTCTGGGCATGGTGGTATATACCTTTAATCCTAGCACTCAGAAAGTAGAGGAAGGCAGATCTCTATATGTTTGAGGCCAACCCGCTCTTCATAGCTAGTTTCAGGCCAGCCAAGGCTACATAGTGATATACTGTCTCAAAAACAAAACAAACAAAAACCCCAAAAAACAAAAGATGCTACCACCATTCTGGACAGTGTTACAAGCGTCTATACACTCAGCTACTGAAAAGGCCTAGGCAGGAGATTGCCTGAACCTATTATTTCCAGACCAGCCTGGCAGCACAGTGAGACCTCCTCTTTAAATAAATATGACAGCCTCATCCTTGGACATCATAACTATGACTACCACTGGGCTACATAACTAACAATTGTTATATTTGGTGGAGGGTGTTGACACAGGATCTCACTGTGTGGCCCTGATTGATCTGGAACTTGATTTGTACACTAGGCTAGCCTGTCTGCCTCTGTCTCCCAAATGTTGGGATTAATGGTGTGCACTATCACACCTAGACTGCTTACTACTTTTTTTTTGACAGAGCCTTACATAGCCCAGGCTGACCCAGAACTGGCTATGTAGCAGAGCTGACCTTAGCCACTGTTACTGCCCGCACCTCCCATGTGCTGCTGCTGCAATTACAGGTGTGCATTACCATGAGCAGCCCTCTCTATATGAACAAGATACGCAAAGAAGACCTGAGAGGTCAATGTCATTTTCAGATGGATTCTGTTTTCATTGTCCTCTAGTGTGCCAATGACTTGCAATAATCATTAAGTTTTTTAATGAATCTCAGCTGGGGTGGAAAAGATGTCTCAGCAGTTAAGAGCACTGGCTGCTCTTCCAGAGGATCCAGTTCAATTCCCAGCACCCACATGGTGGCTCACACTGCCTGTAGCTCTAGTCCAGGGGGTCTGACACCCCTTTCTGAACTCCATGGGCACCAACCACACATTCAGGCAAAAATGTTTATAGAAATAAAATGAATCTAAAAAATTTAAGATGGGCTAGCGAGATGGCTCAGAGGTTGGAAGCTCTTCCAGAGGTCCCAAGTTCAATTTCCATAAACTACACGGTGGCTCACAACCATCTATAATGAGATCTGGTGCCCTCTTCTGGCATGCAAGCATATACCCAGAACACTGTATACATAATAAATAAAATCTTTAAAAAAAAAAGAGTTGTGGTGTTCAGGCCAGGTGATGGTGTCACACACCTTTAATCCCAGCACTCGGGAGGCAGAGCCAGGTGGATCTCTGTGAGTTCGAGGCCAGTCTGGTCTACAGAGCAAGTTCCAGGACAGACAGGGCTGTTACAAGAGAAACCCTGTCTTGAAATAATTAATTATTTAATAATTAATCATGTACAAACAAAAAGATAACTTACAAAAGCCACATTTACAAATACACCAAAGCTCAAGAGCTTTATTTCTTTTTCTATTTCCATGTGTGTGGTGTGTGGGCACACATATGTAGGTGCCCATTGCATGTGGAGGCACAAGACTGTGAATCAACCTTCATCAATCTTCCGCTTTACTCACTAAGACACGGTCTCTAAATCAATTCCTGAGTGCACAGATATCCCTAGTCTGGAGGGGCATCCCTTGTCTCCACCTCCCACACCTACCCAGCGTTTATTTGGGTTTTGTAGGTGAGAACTTTGGTCCTCATGGTTATACCACAGCACTTTAACCACTGAGCCATCTCTCCAGCACCTAAAACTTGGAGAAGGAGGAGGAGAAAGAAACTCTCTTATTTTCTGTGTATGGATGTTTAACTTGCTTGTATGTCTATGCACCATGTGTGCAATGCCCAAGGAAGCATCTAATCCTCTGGGACTGGGGTTGCATACGGCTGTCAGCAGCCATGTGGGTGCTAGGAATAAAACCTGGGGAACTCTTGAAGCGCATACAGTGCTTTTAACTGCTGAACCATCTCCCCAGGCCCTAAAACTTTTAAAATATATTTCATAACATTTTCCTTGGATCAACAAGATGCTTCAGTGGGTATAAGTTCTTGCCATGCAAGTCTGAAGACTTGAGTCCAATCTTTGGAATCCAAACACACACACACACACACACACACACACACACACACACACACACACACATTTTAAATTAAAACATACCAGCATTGACCAATCCCATCTCCACACTTGCCCTCTAGGGGAGCAAAGGGGACAGAGAGCTGCTGTATGGGGAACAGAGGGACTACTTGAAAACATCTTGGAGAAGCCTTCTCAACCTAGAAGCACCTTCTCCCCTTCAGAACCAGGCGTGTCTACATTCTGTGCAAACCCCAACAGCCTGGCCACCAAACCACGGAGCAGGGAGTGCTGTGGCTCAGCCTCCAGCCACGCCTGGAGCTTGGCAAGTGCTTTACAACCGCTGTGGAGACCAATGTATGGAACTCATTATCAGGTTTCCTGCCAAGCCGGGTCCACCCAGGCTGTCTCCCACACGGCTCCTTCTGTCCAGGAGGCCGTTTCCCACCCCATCTCCTTCCGCCTGGGTCCTAGCAGCTTGGGACCAGTGCCAAGCTCGGGTGCCACTTCCACAGCCCTACCATCCCCGGCCGTCCAGGGTCCCAGGCATCAGTGTGCGTCTCTTTTGACACTTGTTCCCTACCTAAGGGGGGCAATTTAACAACTGGAATGTGTGTGTCCCTTCAGAGTCCATTTTCTAGAATTCGGACCCTTGAGTGGATGGCGTTAGGAGGTGGGACCTTCAGGAATTACGTCATGAGAGTGGAGCCCGTGTGAATGACAGCACCCACAGCCAGAGGCTCACAACCACCTGTAATTCTAGCTCCTGGGGATCAGATGCCCTCTTCTGGCCTCTTCAGGCACACACACACAGTATACATACTCACATGGAAACATATACATAAATAAAAAGTAATAGTAGAGGCTGGACAGACAGCTCACCATTGAACAGCGCTTCCTGCTCTCCTAGAGTATCAATTCTTCTCCCGGGAACCATGGCAGTTCTGGGAACGGGACATCCCACACCTCTGGTGCCTGCAAGCGCCAGTACTCACATGCACAGATGCACACGGTACACATAATTAAAACTAACAAAGAAAAACCTCTTGGGGTTGGAGAGATGGCTCTGAGGTTAAGAGCACTGGCTGCTCTTCTAGAGGACCTGGGTTCAATTCCCAGCACCTACATGGTGGCTGGCAGTGGTGAATCCCTGCAGGCTTCACAGCAGGCAGGAAAAAAACAGCCCATGAAGAGACAAGAATGAAACTCGGCTCAGCCCAACTTTTTGTAACCGGTGCTGGAAAAGTATTCGGGTAACAATTAACTCAACCCCACGAGTACAACAAAGCTTAAGACATGTTTACATTGAAGCTCTTAGCAAAGTACATATGGCTTTATCCATAGATGGTTTCTTTATTGATTTAGAAACAATGCTCAAACGAGGCAGTGGTGGCACATGCCTTTAATCCCAGCACTCAGGAGGCAGAGGCAGGTGGATCTCTGGGTTCAAGGCCAGCCTAGTCTACAGAGAGAGTTCCAGGACAGCCAGAGCTGTTATGCAGAGAAACCGTGTCTCAAAAACAAACAAAAAACAGGGGAAAAAAAAAAAGGTTTTATGGTCTGAAAGCAATGCTCAACATTTAGGGGGTCTGAGATGTAGGTGGAAGTTTCTCTCCTGCCTGCCTGTTCCCAAATACTCAGCAGTGACTTCCCAAATAATTGACTCAGAGGCTTAATATTATTTGTAAATGCTCAGCTTGTAGCTCAGGCTTATTACTAACTAGCTCTTACACTTAAAGTCACCCACAATTCTTTTTTTTTTAAACTAACTCTTCATGGCATTTTTTTTTTTGAGCTGAGGATCGAACCCAGGGCCTTGGGCTTGCTAGGCAAGTGCTCTACCACTGAGCTTAACCCCCAGCCCCACAATTCTTATCTACGTTGAGCCACGTGGCTTAGTGCCTTTCTCAGTGTGACATTCTCATCTTGCTTCTGTGTCTGGCTGGCGACTCGTGACTCTGCCCTTCCTTTCTCCTAGTCTAGTCACCCCATTTATACTTCCTGCCTGGCTACTAGCCAATCAGGGCTTTATTAAACCAATTGGAGTGACAAATCTTTGCAGCATACAGGAGCATTCCCCCGCAGCATTGAGAGAAGTACACTCTGGGACGTACGCCATGCCTGTCTCATCGGACAGCAAAGGATCACCAGGTTGGAAAACGACACCATTCTTGGCGTTCCAGGAAGAGCAGCTGCGCACCCCACTCTGTTGAAGAGGTGAGCTGTGTGTAACTTTCCTGGCTTCTGCCATGCTCATCCCTGTGCACAAGGCCTTTCTGCCCTCTACAGCTAACAAGCGCCTGAAACTCCCGTTCCAGGGGATCCGATGGCTTCTTCTGACCTTCACAAGCACTAGTCATACTCATGAGGTCCAGACATGCATGCAGGCAAAAATCATACATATAAAATAAAACCAACTTTAAAATTATAAAAAATAAATAATTTAAATTTAAATAACAATAACAGTAACAAATATTGAAAGAGGAATGCAGAGGGATCTCACTCCTCCTGCTGAGTGAGGACATGTCATGTCACAGCCTGCAGATCTGGAAAGAGACCTCCCCACAGAGCTGTCTCCCAGCCTCTAGAAATACATGAAGCACTCAGCCTCACTCTGTCCCCGGAGCCCTGACTCATGAGAGCAGGGGTTGTACCACATCTGGCTTACTTCCCAGAGGGACTGGCTGCTCCTCAGTTCTTCCTTGTCTTCTCACAGCGACAGCCACAGCTGGGAGACTGAGTCCAGGGGAGAGATCAATACAGGCTTTGAAGGGTAAAGTTTTGTATGCACAGGGAGATGAGGACTGGGGCAGGGGGCTGCCTCTTTTGGAGACCACTGGAAAGCAGCTCCCTGTACCAGCTAAAGGGATACATGGGTAGAGTAGCCTTCAGCTGAGAGACGCAGCCTCCATGGACATGGAGCTGTGTCTGAGGCCAATTCTGAGTGTAATGACTAGGTGGTGTTCCTGTCCTTCACTGTAGAAGCCAGGGATACAGCTCACTCACCATCCAACATTGCCCAAGATAGCCTATCTTTTTTCCTGGGGATTCAGACTCTGGGGTGTGTCTTAGGTTTCAATCGCTGCAATGAAACACCATAACCAAAAGTAACTTGAGGTTTACTTCAGCTTACAGTCAGTCCACATCCATCATCCAGAGAAGTCAGGGCAGGGGCTGATGCAGAAGCCACAGGAGGGTGCTGCTTATTGGCTTGCTCTCTGTGGTTTGCTCAGCCTGCTTTCTCATAGCACCCCAAGACCACCTTCCTAGGGCCGACACCATCACGGTGGGCTGGGCCCTCCTACATCAATCACTAATTAAGAAAATGCATTGCAGATCTGCCTACCGGCCAATCAGATGGAGGCGTTCTCTCAGTTGAGGTTCCTTCTTCCCTCATGACTCTAGCCTGCGTCACATGGACATAGACCCAGCCCGCACTGGGTGTAACTCAGTGGTACAGGGCTTGCCTAACACACACAAGGAACTTCAATCTCTGGCACTGAAACACTAAAAAAAAAAAAAAAAAAAAAAGCCCCAAACTGGGACGTGTGTGTGTGTGTGTGTGTGTGTGTGTGTGTGTGTGAGTGTGAGAAGGGGCCAGCTCTGTGCTGCAGTTCATCTTTCGCCTTTGGCTCCCCACTTAAGTACTTACTAAACATTTCTAACCTGATCTTAGAGACCAAGGGAAATTTTCCCATCTCTAAGCACAGACCGCTGGGGAAACAGAGGCAGTGACAGAGGCCTGGCTGGAGGAGCAAGCAAGAAGTCAGGGTGGTGGCAGCAGAATGTGACATGTGCAAGGAGAGGAGCCATAGAATACAGAGATGGGACACAGGAGAGACATGAATGACCACCTCTGGCCCTGCTGGCCTGGGCGATGGCTCTACACCCTCCCTGACGTGTGCACCATTATGGGTCATGTGCTCCCCCCATTAATCATATGTTCAGGTCCTAGCCCTTCAAGCCTGAGGCTGGAACATTATTTGGAAACAAGGTCTTGGCATTTGTAATCAGGTTAGAATAAGAGCATACTGGAGTAGGGTGGGCCCTAACCCATTTTACTGTGTTTTTATAGAAAGAGGAATTTACTTTATTATTAAAAACTTTTTATGCCAGGCGGTGGTAGCACACGCCTTTAATCCCAGAACTCTGTGAGTTCGAGGCCAGCCTGGGCTACCAAGCAAGTTCCAGGAAAGGCGCAAAGCTACACAGAGAAACCCTGTCTCGAAAAAAAATTATTATTATTTATTTACATGTGTGTATGTTTACATATGTACATGTGCCTGCCTCAGGTTAGAGGCATCCCCTGGAGCTGGAGTTACAGTAATTGTGAGCTACCTGATGTGGGGATCGAACTCTGGTCCTCTGTAAAAACAGTACATGTTCTTTTTAGTTTTGTTTTGTTTTGTTTGTTTGTTTTTACGAGACAGGGTTTCCCTGTAGTTTTGGTGTCTGTCCTGGATCTCGCTTGTAGACCAGGCTGGCCTCAAACTCAGAGATCCACCTGGCTCTCCCCCCCTCCCCCGCCCCAGTGCTAAGTGCTGGGATTAAAGGTGTGTGCCACCACCGCCCGGCTCAGTACATTTTCAACCACTGAGACAGCTCTCCAGCCCCTATTTCTTTCTTTTCTTTTTTGTTTTTTGGTTTTTGAGACAGGGTTTCTCTGTAGCTTTGGAGCCTGTCCTGGACTAGCTCTGTAGACCAGGCTGGCCTCGAACTCACAGAGATCCACCTGGCTCTGCCTCCCGAGTGCTGAGATTAAAGGCGTAGCCACCTCCGCCTGGCTCTCCTATTTATTTCTTTAAAGAGGGACTCTTGGGCAGGTGAAGCAGCTCATCAGTTGAAGGTGTTTGCTGTTACACCTTTGGACCCTCAAGCTAAGTAAACTAAGAAGCTTGAAGTGTGACTCACCAGGTAAGAGCACTGGCTGCTCTTCCAGAGGACCGGGGTTTGATTCCCAGCACCCACACAGATGTTCAACATTGTTGGAAATTCCCATCCTGGCGGATCCATGGCCTCCTCTGTCCTGTGCATATGGGGGCAGGGAACACCCTTACATATAAAGATTAAATAAATAATAAATGTGAAAACAAAGTCTATAGCGTCTCCTCGGCTGCAGGAAGGGGCTATGTGGCTAGAAAGATTAATTCCCGCCTCTATCTAGGCTTCCTGTTCATCTGTAAATGTATTTCTCCTCTGGTTTGACTCTTATCCACTGGAGATTAGCTAGCCCAGGGTGGGAAGAACTGCCTCGAGGAATTAATTTTGTTAAATAAACTTCAATATTGTTTTTACTTATTTTATGTGTATGAGTGTTTGCCTGTCTGTATTTATATGCACTGCCCTCAGAGACCAGAAGAGGGCGTTGGATGCCCTGAAACTAACAGATGGTTGTGAGCCCAATGATGTGGATGTATGAACCGAACCTGAGTCCTCAGCAAAAGTAGCAAGTGCTCTTAACTGATGTACCATCACTCCAGCCCTCCAAACAAGCATCTTTAGCCAAGCATGGTGGCACACAAATGTAATGGCAGCACTTGGGAGGTTATGTGTCTTGGGCAAGGAAGCTCCCATCCCGTCCCGTCCCATGCCACCTCATCATCACACCAGACTCTATGCTGGAGTATCACTCATCATGGCTGATATTGACCAGGATTGCCTGGATAAGGTGTGTCAAATTTACACACTCAAAGATTGCTCCTTTGCTGCCTTTTTAGAAGCCATTGTGCTAGCCAGGCAGTTATAGCAGGGTTTCTTTGGGGCCACCAATTGGCTCCCAAATAAAGACACAGAGACTTAATATTAGCTATAAATGCTTGGCCTTATCTTATGCTTGTCCCACTAGCTCTTACAACTTAATTTAACCTGTTTCTCTTCATCTACGTTTTGCCTCAGGCTTTTCATCATTCTTTCATTCTGTCTGTCCTACTCTGTGTCTGGCTGGCTGGCGGCGGCCCGGCTGGTTGGCCCGGGCAACTCTCTCTCTCTCTCCCTCATTCTCTTCTCCCAGCCTAGATTCCTCCTCCTATTTATTCTCTCTACCCACCAGCCCTGTCTCTTCCTCTCCTGCCTAGCTATTGGCCATTCAGCTTTTTTGTTTGTTTGTTTGTTTGTTTTGGTTTTTCAAGACAGGGTTTCTTTGTGTAGCTTTGCGCCTCTCCTGGATCTCGCTCGGAAGGCTGGCCTCAAACACACAGAGATCTGCCTGCCTCTGCCTCCCGAGTGCTGGGATTAAAGCATGCACCACCACCGCCCAGCCAAATATAATATATCTTTACATAGTTAAACTAATATTTTATAATAGGCAATGGTGGCACATGCCTTTAATCCCAGCACTTGGGAGACAAAGACAGGCAGATTTCAGAGTCTGAGGCCAGCCTGGGCTACAGAGAGAGTTCCAGGACAGCCAGGGCTACACAGAGAAACTCGGTCTGGAGAAAAAGAAAAGGAAGAAGCCATTGTGCTTAGCGCACAGGTAAGGAGTGGGATGTCACTTTGGAGAGTCTACTGATATTGTTTGGGGCTCTTCTGAATGGGAAAGGTATCTACTAGCCCTCTACTTATTCATTTTTCCAGTTACTTATTACTATCAGCATGTGCACATGGATGCTTATTTGTTATTTAGGGTTATAACAACATTATCCCACCCATTTTGTTTATCCTTTTCTTTTTTGCCTTTAATATGGGCCCCGGGTTCTAACTCTGGTCCTCACACTCGCTCAGCACTTTACCAGCTGAGCAGCTGTCTCCCCAGCACCAGGCTCCACTCTTTTTAATAATATTATTATTAATAATAATAATATTGACAATTTGAATTCTATGAATTTTAAAAATTAACATTATTGATGTATAATTTACAATGTCAGTTTACCCGGGCATGATGGCATACACTTGTAATCTCAGCACTGGAGAAGTGGAGCATAAGGATCAGTAGGTTAAGGCCAACCCAACATAAGAAGTCTAGGATAACCAAGGCTATATAAGAAAGACCCTGTCTCGCTGGGCTGTGTGGCACACGCCTGTAATCCCAGCTCTCAGGAGGCAGAGGCAGGCAGGTCTCTGTGAGTTCGAGGCCGGACTGGTCTACAGAGCGAGTTCCAGGACAGCCAGGGCTACACAAAGAAACCCTGTCTCGAAAAACCAAGCACTCCCCACTCCGCTGGGGGAGGGGGGGGAGACCCTGTCTTAAAAACAATAAGATGAAAACAGATGTATGGCATAAGCCTGTGGTCCCAGCACTCAGGAGGCTGAGGCAGGAAGTCGAAGAGTTCTAGGTCAATCTGGGCTGCATATAGAGACTATGTCTCAAAACAAACACAAATCCTTACAGTTAGACTCACCATTCCAGATGCATAGTTGGGCAAGTCTTAACCAGTGCCTCCTTTTAGAGAACTACAGGCACCCGCGAATGTGATGAGCGGAAGTAAATTCCTCCGACAAGGGATTTGTCCAGTGATGTCAGCTTCCCATTTCAGATCCAGACAAGGCCAAGTTCCCCAGCGAGGGTAAATAGAGTCTCCAGGGGGCAAAAACAGACACACACTAGCAGTAATTTTTTCTTTATGTCAGCAACTCGTGAACTTTGCTAACTGTACCCAGGAGGGGCGGGAGGGCAAAGGTACTGGCGACATGGCTGTGCCCTCCCACCTCTCCGAGGCACCGGGCTGACCAAGGTTGGGGGGATGGCGGTCGGATGCCCTCCCAGCCTCCTCCCCATGCATTCCCTCGCATCCTCGGTCCTCGTCCACTCTTTTTCACGCCCATTTGCCACCGCCTCCACCCACGACGGGTGGAGGGCTCAAGAGGGTCGTGTGCCCCTGGAAGGCAGGCATGCCCCGTGTCTGCTGACCCGTGGTACAGCGGCTGGCCGCGTTGGGGGCGGGCAGAACTGCGGAGGGGTTGGAGGGGGCTGGACCCTTGGCCTTGGCCCCAGGGGGCGGTGCCGGGCGCGAACCGTCCCTGGTCCCTCCCAGGCGGGAGCAGCACAGGCGGTGCCCGGGCAGCTGCGGAGCCATGGACGGCAGCGGGCCTTTCAGCTGCCCCATCTGCCTGGAACCGCTCCGGGAGCCGGTGACACTGCCCTGCGGCCACAACTTCTGCCTCGCCTGCCTGGGCGCGCTCTGGCCGCACCGGAGTGCCGGCGGCAACGGTGGTTCCGGAGGTCCGGCCCGCTGTCCACTGTGCCAGGAGCCTTTCCCCGACGGCCTGCAGCTCCGCAAGAACCACACGCTGTCCGAGCTGCTGCAACTCCGCCAGGGCTCGGGCCCGGGACCCATGTCCGCCCCGGCTTCAGGCCCCGCCCGGGGCGCGACGCCCGAACCCCCTGCGCCCAGCGCACCCCCTCCTGCTCCGGAGCCATCGGCTCCCTGCGCGCCCGAGCCCTGGCCCGCCGAAGAGCCGGTGCGCTGCGACGCGTGCCCCGAGGGCGCCGCCCTGCCCGCCGCGCTCTCCTGCCTCTCCTGCCTCGCCTCCTTCTGCTCTGCGCATCTGGCCCCGCACGAACGCAGCCCCGCACTGCGCGGCCACCGCCTGGTGCCGCCGCTGCGCCGGCTGGAGGAGAGCCTGTGTCCGCGCCACCTGCGGCCGCTGGAGCGCTACTGCCGCGTGGAGAGAGTGTGCCTGTGCGAGGCCTGTGCCGCTCAGGAGCATCGCGGCCACGAGCTAGTGCCGCTGGAGCAGGAGCGCGCGCTTCAGGAGGTGGGGCGTGGGCACCTTGAGCGGGCACGTGGAGATGGGTGACCGGCGGGGCGGGAGAGCTGTTTAGTCCCTCCACTCTTCTCGGGCTGTGTCTTTTATCTGTTTTATTATTATTGTGGATGTGCACGTGGAGATTAAGAAGACAACTTTGTGGAGTTGGTTCCCACCTTTGCGTGGGTTTCATCTCTCTGACTCAATAGGCTCTGCCTTAGTTTCCCCCTCGAACCTGAGGATCTTTACGACCGCTTCCAGTCTATAGTGTCGTTTGCTAGGGCTGGTGTGGATGGAAGCGGAGTCAGAAGGGACTACTGAGTAGATGAAAGAACGGCGGAGAGCCGAAAGGGAGTGTGTGTGTGTGTGTGTGTGTGTGTAACTGGGTCAGTGTGGGTGTAAAGCCAGAGAGGTACCTGGGTTAGATAGACCCTTGGAGCCGGTGGGGACCAGGAGTGGCTGGCCGCGGGCGTGGCCCCATGGCTGCGGAGCTCTTCTTGCTGGTCCCAACTCAGATTTGTCCCGGACTGAGTCAGCCACTGTGGACGGGTGTGGCGGGCACCAGGAGCACGACGGAGGCTGGGCTGGTCACACAGAACTGCTCTGTCGGAATATTCTGGGCCGTTGGGAGCATGTGCCCAGTGTCCCACCACCTCCACCCCCAGTTTCCTTTGGCTTCCATCCCGGTCTTGGCGCCTCTGGCTTTGGGATTTTCCGTCTCTCCTGCCTGGGGCTGTGACTCACAAGACCCAGGGGATTTGCCAGGAATCCCCATTTTTCAGAGCTGGATTGGGGGTGAAGGCTCTTTTGGAACTAATCCCCGGGATTAGTTAGTGTCCTCCCTTCTTGTTTAGTCACACCCCAACCCCACGCTCTCACTCTGCCTCTTCCCCACTGAGGGGAAAAATCCCAAATAAACCGAGAACCTGGGGTGGCGCTATACTGGCTTCTTGGTCAACAGGAGTCAGATGCCCACAGCCTGCTGCTACCTTGCCAGGCATTCGGGAATGGCACCAGCCTGGCCAAAGGTGCTTTGGGCATATTCTGAAGAATCACAGCCCTTCCAGTCCCTCCATTCACAGATCTGGTCAGAGACCTTTGTCATCAGACACCAGACTCACAAAGCCCAATCCACAGGCTGAGCAGCCCAAAGTCCTGAGTGCCGTGGAGGACCGGATGGATGAACTGGGTGCCGGCATTGCACAGTCCCGCCGTACTGTAGCCCTCATCAAGGTCAGACCCCACCCTAACCCCATGTGCACCCCTGAAGCAGGCCTCTGAAATTGTACATAAGCTTCCAGTATGTACCACTCACTCTAGACATGCCCTGATTAGGGACTGCTCAACCCTACTAAGCAGGAACACCTTGTTTCCAGAGACCTGGCTCAGACCCAGAGCTTGGGCTGGTCCTTCTGACAGGGTGGGCACACACAGTCAGAGAAGGAATCTGTAGCCAGGTTGGGTCTTTGCCTCCACCGCCCAATCCTGCAGAGTGCAGCTGTGGCCGAGCGAGAGAGGGTGAGCCAGATGTTTGCTGAAGCCACAGCCACCCTACAGAGTTTCCAGACCGAGGTGCTGGGGTTCATCGAGGAGGGAGAGGCCACTATGTTGGGCCGCTCCCAGGGTGACCTGCGTAGACAGGAGGAACAACGCAGCCGCCTGAGCCGAGCACGGCACAACCTCAGTCAGGTTCCAGAAGCTGACTCAGTCAGCTTCCTACAGGTGAGGATGGCTCTTGAGCCACAGGAAGATTGAAGTGAGGGGCTGGGGGTGAGAAATGGTGGCAGGGGCGATGGGTACCTGGCCTTCCAAGACAGTTGCTGCCTTCCCTGGCTGGGAGAAGCTACGGCCAGCAGAGCCTTAATGGGCATTTGTCTGGCACAGGAGCTCCTGGCGCTGCGGCTGGCCCTGGAGGAGGGGTGCGGCCCTGGCCCTGGGCCCCCCAGGGAACTCAGCTTCACCAAGTCCTCCCAAGTCGTCAGAGCCTTGAGAGACATCCTGGTCTCAGCCTGTGCCAGCCAGTGGGAGCAGCTGCAGGGGCTGAGCGGTGACGAGGATGAGATGCAGAAACGTGGTTCAGAAGGTGAGTGCCCCTCCAAGATGACTCCCACCCCTCCCCAGATACACCGGGTGGGCCCCCACATCTGGTGTCCTTCAGGAATGGAGGAGGGAAAGGTGTCTGGCACTGGGGGAGGGGACCCTAATCCTGCCAGGAACTGAAGCCATCCCCCCCCCCAGAAGTGATTCTTCTTGCTCTCCCATGAACTTCAGAGAGATCAATGTCTTGCTTGCAAGGAGGCAAGGGCGGGGGAACTCAAGCGATACACATGCTTGAGGACACGGTCCCATATGGGTGTGTCTGTCACCAAGTAGCTGGGGACTTTGGAAGGAAGGGTGGGGGTAGTTACAACCACAGGTGGGGGTGGGCACTACCGAGGGTAGCCCTGTGCCAGCCACACATGGTCCAGAGAGGTTGCTTTCACACTCCTTGTGCAGCTGATGTGGAGTCCCAGGACCCTGACAGCACCGACCTGCTGGAGAGTGAGGCTCCCAGGGATTACTTCCTCAAGTGTAAGTAGCCAGCCCGACGCTACCAAAGCACCGTTAGCTGCAAGGCTTCAGAACCCAGAGCTTGGGAACCCTCCCCTTAATCTCTAGGGTGGACAAGGTCACCTCCATGGGTCTCAGTGGTTCTGAAGAAGGGATGAGGCTGTGTTTGGGGGAGGTGGGTCCCTGTGGGGGACTATCCCATCCGAGCTTGGCTGTGATCTGTGTCTCTTTCCCATCCATGGGGTCAGTTGCCTACATCGTGGATTTGGACAGTGATACGGCAGACAAGTTCTTGCAGCTTTTCGGAACCAAAGGCGTCAAGAGGGTTTTATGTCCCATCAACTACCCAGAGTCACCCACCCGCTTCACACACTGTGAGCAGGTGCTAGGAGAGGGTGCCCTGGACCGGGGCACCTACTACTGGGAAGTAGAGATTATCGAAGGATGGGTCAGTGTGGGTGTCATGGCTGAGGGCTTCTCTCCGCAAGAGCCCTATGATCGGGGCCGGCTGGGCCGAAATGCTCACTCATGCTGTCTGCAGTGGAATGGGCGTGGATTCTCAGTCTGGTTCTGTGGGCTGGAGGCCCCACTGCCCCATGCCTTTTCACCTACGGTTGGTGTCTGCCTAGAATATGCTGACCATGCCCTGGCCTTCTATGCTGTTCGAGACGGAAAGCTGAGCCTTCTTCGGAGGCTCAAAGCCTCCCGGCCACGCCGCAGTGGTGCCCTGGCCTCCCCCACTGACCCTTTCCAGAGTCGCCTGGACAGCCACTTTTCAGGGCTCTTCAGTCACAGGCTCAAGCCTGCCTTCTTCCTGGAGAGTGTGGACGCCCATCTGCAGATTGGGCCCCTCAAGAAATCATGCATATCCGTACTGAAAAGGAGGTGATGAAGGACTACCTCATCCTGCAGAGGCCTTGCCTGTATCTCCGGGGAGAAGGCACCAGTCTTAGAGGACCCCTCCCCCCACTCCCAGCTGTCTCGCTTCTACAGGTCTCTGCTTTCTGTAACTAGACCTTCCACTTTTAAGGTAGGGGTCCCCAGCCCCTTACAGGACTTGTTTTGGGAAGAGAACTTGACCCAGGACAACTTCAGACTGCCCCAGCCCTTCTTCTCCAGGTATCTAGAGCTACCTGGCACACAGTAGGTGCTCAATAAACATTTGTTGAATACATGACTCCCTTCTTCATTCCTTATCCACCAGAAATTCCTGACTTTTCAGCCTTCAAGATCTGAGAATAGGGGCAGGCAAGACAGCTCTGTCAGAAAAGGTGCTCGCCTCCAAGCTTTGGGATCCCAGTCCCATTCCCGAACCACACACAGTAGAACAAACTGACTCCTACAAACTGTGCTCTGGTCTCCAACTGCATGTCCTGGTGCATGAGCCACAGGCACAGGCAGAAACACACGCACACACAGTAAATAAATAAAAACAAATGCATAAAAGAAAACAGGAGCCGGGGAGATAGCAGAGCTGGCAAAGTGCTCGACACACAAGCACCAAGAGGACCTGAGTTCGAGCCCCAGGAAAGAATCCTATTGGTAATGTCCGCACTGGAGAGGTAGAGACAAGCAGGTCCCTCAGCTTTGCTGGCTGCTAGCCTCACCTAATAGGTGAGCTTCAGGTAAGAAACCTTATCTCAAAGGATAAGGTGAGGGGACTGGAGAGATGGCTCAGCAGTTAATGGCACTGGCTGCTCTTCCAGAGGACCCGGGTTCAATTCCCCGTTCAATATGGCAGCTCACAACTGTCTGTAACTCTAGTTCCAGGGGACCTGACACCCTCACACAGATATATAAGCAGGCAAAACACCAATGCACATAAAATAGAAAATTCAAAAAAATAATGTGAATGTCTGCAGAGGCACATCTGAGACCTTCCATACACACACACACACACACACACACACACACACACAGAGAGAGAGAGAGAGAGAGAGAGAGAGAGAGAGAGAGCATGAGCAGGTAAGAGAAAGTAGAGCTCCCTTGGCCCAGGAGGAGGGGGTTGAAACAGGCTGTCTGTCCTTCAGCAGCACCCCAGCTCTAGGCAGGGCCAGTCAGGTGGCTTCTCCCCGAATCCAGCTCCATAATCATCCGTGTTGCTCATGTTAGCTTTGGATGCAGGGAGGGTAGCCTTTGCAGTGTTTTTCATCCTTGATGCCACATGCCAATTCTGGACCTACTTTGTATGTGTTGTATCCAGAATTAAACAGAAGTCACACACCCAAGGCCAAGTGCTGAGCCGGATGCCTGGGTGTGGGCGAGAGAAATGGAAAGACAACCTGGCTTCTTACACACACACACACACACACACACACACACACACACACACACACCCCTCAGTCCCTGCAGAAACCACCCAGGGTGTGACTGGAATGAAAGGACAGGGTCTATGTCCTCTGGATCATCACATTTCTGCTCCCACACTCTGGGGACCTCTGGCCCTGTGCCTCAGGAGGAGAGCCTCTGGCTGGTGTCCAGGAAGACCCAGTGCCCTCCACCACCCCAGAAACTCTCTCCCTGTCTGGGATAACCTGAGCTATGCAGGCGGCTGTGTTTCCAAGCCAGCTCCTTCTCCATGTTCTTTGTAGCCCGGGTGCACCCTAGAGGGCAAGGGGCAGACAGAGAGGCCCCCTAACAGCCATGCAAGGTCAGACAGGACAATGGGTGTGTTGTGCAGCCAGACAGCAAGGCCATACACGTCCAGCCCCAGCCGCCTAAACTGCTAAAAATAACCCCTCCCACAGAGCCTGCCTGGCCCCAGCAACCAGGATGTTTTTTTTCCGGGTGGGGCCCCCCTGCTCCTGCTGCTTTGAGTTCTTAGCCCTGTTCCCATGGCAGCCACAGGTCCCACAGGTCCCAGTACATCCAACCACGGGGCTGTAAGGAGGCTGTTGCTCTGTCTCCCACAGTGGGCCAGCTTGGGCTTTCTGGAGTCTCTTCTCACCTGCAAACAGCGTGCATCTTGCTCAGAGCCCTGGCATCCCCAGACCACCTGCGCTGTCTCCTCTCCTCACCCGGCTCGGCATGTTCTTGCTGCTGCCGCCCTCTGCTCCCTGAGTGCAGGAAGCCCTGGCATGCCCCGAATGTAAGTATGGCAGACAAGGGCCTCACAGGCCTAGAGCTTCCCCGCGGGCACGCGGCTCCACCATTCACGGCTATGGGGTCAGCCACTCATAAGCATCTTGCTTGTCGAATGACTTACCGTTTTCAAAGACCGTCTTAAGCAATGAGACGGCTCAGCTGGTGAATACTGTCGCCCCGATGACTGAGTTTCATTTCCAGAACCTACAGAAGAGGATCAACCTCTGCACGCTGTTCTCTTGATTTCCACACACACATAGATAAATGTGTAAAGAGGGAAAGAAGTAATAATAATGATAAATCGCTATCCCAAGTCTACATGATGCAGCTTCATAGCTCAAAATGGAGAAGAGAGTGGTGTCGGCTTGCCCATGGCTGCACAGGGAGCTGAGAAGCCCCAGGGTTCAGACCACACACACCCCATCCAGTCTGGAATGTTACACACAGTTCTGCATTTCCTCCGAGACCTTAAGCTAATGCTAGGGTGAGTTAGTGTCTGTCTGCATGTATGCATACACGCATGCATGTATGCTGTGTGTACCTGTATGTATATATATATGTCTGTCTGGTTGAATACTTGTGTAGGGTGGGTGTGTGTCTACCCCTGTGACTTTTCCCCAGCATTCCTCAAGGAACAGGTAGGAAGAAATACAGCCACATGACGTGGCCACCACTGCCACATAGGCAGTGTGAGGGGGTCTACCCCTTCACCAGCTTTACCAACACTTTAATCTGTTTTAGTCAAAACTGCTTGAAGCCAGGGTAGTAGCTCACACCTGGAATTGTGAACTCAAGATGCTGGATATTCAGATGCCTTGGCCAGCTTGGGCTACAGAGTGAGCTCCTATCTCAAGCAAAACAAAAACTAAAGATTCTTTAAAACTTTTTTTTTTCTTTTGAAAACAAGGTCTCACTCTGCTGCCCACGTTATCTTTGGAATGCACTATGTAGCCCAAGTCGGCCTCCAGGCACCGAAATTCTCCTGCTTCTGACTCCTAAGTACTGGGACTGTAGGCATACACCACCGTGAGAAAATGATAGAAAGAGAAAAAGCTAGAGAATTATGGATCTGGCCTTCACCGTCTATAAATGAGAAAGCCTGAGTATTTCGATGGTAGCCCAGGACCCCCCTCCCTGTTCAGGACACTCTCTCTACCTCATGGCTTTGGTGAGTATCTGGATGAAGCTCATGCATGCACCTTAGAGACAAGAAGCCCTGGGTTAGCACCCCAAAAGGAGGGGGTGGGGAGCTTGAACTGTGTTCTCTCTGGGCCCCGGTTCCCACAGCCCCAGAGCCTCGGCAGAGGTGCCTGTGGGTCTGTGGTCTCAGAAGCTCCCATTAGAGCCCCAGCTAGTCCCAGACAATGCGGAGGGGGTGAAGGGGCTGAACTCAGTAACAGTTCCTTGGAGCCAGGCAAGGAGCCAACCTCCACTTGAGCTTTGTTTCTGTGGGAAAATAAGCCCCAGAGCGCAAACAACCGGCTGAGAATGGCCTTGTGCCTCACTTGCTCTTGGCAGCTCACACTGCCAGGTCCCGGCGCTCCAGGAGGGAAGAGGTCCGGGGCCCTGCGCTCGCCCTTTTCCAGGGCACGCTTGCTGCCCTCCTCCCTCTCGGAGCCTGTGAGTCTGCGCAGAGCCTCTGGCTAAACTGTAGGGCCTGGCGGGAAGGCCCGCCGAGCTGGGTGCGGCTGAGGTTTGCAGAGGGCACCGCAGGGCTGGAGCTTGTTTGGGGGCCCAGGATGGAAAATAACTTTCAGTTGCAGAGTCCCTGTCCCATCCAGTCCTACAGCCAGCAATTCGGTGGCAACAGTGAGAAGAATCTGGAAGCTAAGGCCGCTCCCTTCTGTACAATCCCATCTTTTGGGGGATGCCTGAGACCCGCATGACAGGGCCCCAGGAAGTGGCTCAGAGGCAGACCGTTTACCTAGTGTATAGGACGTCAGAGATTCCATCCCTAGCACTGGCAAACAAAAACAAAAACAAACAACCCCCCCCCCCCAAAAAAAAAAAAAACCAAAAAGAGGACTGAGTGGTGGCTACGCCTTTAATCCCAGCACTCGGGAGGCAGAGCCAGGCGGATCTCTGGGAGTTCGAGGCCAGCCTGGTCTACAGGAGTGGTTCACCACAATAACTCCAGTTCCAGGGATTGACGTCCTCTTCTGGCCTCCTCAGGCGCTGTACACATGTGATACACAGACACACATGCAGGCAAACCAGCCATACACATAAAATGAAAAGACAGACAGACAAGAGATTGTAGGCTTAGAATGCAGAGGCTCACTGTCCTTCCTTAGCACTCTAGAGTCGGCTAGGCAAAGCCCGTGACATCACAGATTCAGCATTATACAGAACCTGCATTGAGCCTGGCAAAGAATAGTCTTTGATATTTTTCGCACTTTCCTTATCCAACCCCCCACCCCTCGCTTGGTGTTTTTTTTTTTTTCTAAACAGCGTTTCCCTGGAACTCATCTGTAGACCAAGCTAGCCTCAAACTCAGAGATCCACCTGTCACTGCCTCCTGAGTACTGGGATTAAAGGCGTGTGCCACCACTACCTGGCCTCATCCTTTTTAAAATGTTTTATTTTGAAACAGGGTCTCACTATGTAGCCCTAGGTGGCTGGTATTATAGTCACAGAACCACCTGTCTCTGCCTCCCTAGTCCCAGCAGTAAAGATGTGTGCCACCATGCCTGGTTTGTGTAGTGCTAGTGATGGAACCTGGTGAATACACCCCCCCCACAGCAGGGGGCTCCCTCTCAGACCCCAGATTAGGCACAAAAGTCACCCAAACACCTGTCTTCACAGAGAGATCCTTTATTAATTGGGGAAGAAAAGTTGAAGGGGCTGCTCTCTGACTCACGCAGAAAACAGCAGCAAGTGACTTTACAGGTGTCATTTTTAAGAGGAGAAAAAGGGAGGTCTATGTTAGAATGGGATGGGATAGGGTGGTATATTTTGATTGGGCATGTTAATTAGGTGAGCTGAATTTCAATACTTTGGTAGCTGGACCTTGGTAGTCAGCCTCAGGAGGAGGAAGTCTCCAAATAAAGGGACTAGACTTTGGGAGCTAGCTTTAGGAATGTAATCTAATGTTATTGTTTTTTACCAAGGCAGGGGGAATTCGGGAAAAACGGCAAGGCCTGCCAGAGCCAGGTGTTGGTTAAGGCGGCGGCCATGCCGATGGAGGAGAGTGCTGGACAGAACAGTCGGTGCACCATAGTTACCTAGGGCTACATAGTGAGACCCTGTTTCAAAATAAAACATCTACCAAGTGTCTTAGTTACTTTTCTATTGCCAGGGTAAAACAACCTGACCAAGGAAACTTCAGAAGAAAGTTTACTTGGGGTTTGCAGCGCCAGTGGGATGAGTCCGTCGCCATTGGTGTGGGAAACATGATAGCAGGTAGCCGTGGCGGCAGGGCCGGCTGAGAGCTAACATCCAGAACTGCAGACAGCAAACTGGGAATAGTGTGAGCCTTTGAATCTCAAATGGCACCCTCAGGGATGTACTTCCAGCAAGGCCACACCTCCTCAACTGCCCAAATGGTACCACCAACCAATACTTTGGGACACTGAGTCCTTTGTGGCTTGGTTCTGGGGCAATGAGGGAATGAAGGAAGGACAGACACACAGACAAACCCACAGAAAAGCTGAGATCAGCTGGGCCATGTGCTCTGATAGAGATATACCACCAAGAATAGCATGTCAAAAACTCAAAGTGTTTATCTTCTGAATGGAGGCTGTGAGTTTAGGCATACACTGAACAAGCAGACGGGTCTAGCTGTTCACCAGGCAGGTTTTCGTAGGTGTGTGGTCTCAGGCTGTGGTCATCCCAGGAGGAAGCTGTGGTTGGTAGTACGTGTCAGTGAGAGGAAGGCTTTGCAGGTTCCATGAGCCTCCCCAGAGAAGAAGGCTTTGCCAGTTTCCATGGATCTGAGGCATCATGGTCCTCGGACATGGCTGTGCCCATGTCAGCAACTCACAACTGCTCAGGACTTTATCCCTCCCCACAATGGGCAACAACTCATCCAGAATGCCTCCCTTCCTCTCTCCCTCCCTCTCTCCCTCCCTCTCTCCCTCCCTCCCTCCCTCCCTCTCGTCTTAACTTCCTTCCCTCTCCCCATATTGAAGGACACTCTGAGTTCTGGAAGTGGGAAGCTGAACTAGGACATAGCTCAGTGACAGTGTGCCTGCTTCTCGTGGGACCAGAAGACATGTTTATCTCAATACCAAAAACTGTGGAACTAGAAAGTGTCAGTTGAGGGACTGCAGAGAGAAGCCATGCTAACGTTAGAATCTGCTGAGGTGAGATCCCAGCACCCATGTGAAAAACCAGCACCAGGAAGTGCCTGGAATCCCAGCACTGGGCTGGAGGTCAATTAATCTGTCTAGCGAAATCAGTGAATTCTGGGCTCAGGGAGAGACCTTGTCTCAGAAAACACCTGATATCAACCCCTGGCCTTGACATATGAAATGAATACCATGTGTACCAGCTCCCACTCTTGTGTGTGTGCGTGTGTGTGTGTGTGTGTGTGTGTGTGTGTGTGTGTGTGTACACACACAGGAACACATGCATATGTATATTTATTCCCACAAATAAATAGATAAAAATACATTTTAAAAGGTTCTACTTCAGTCATTTCCTAATTGTGTCACACACACACACACACACACACACACACACACACACACACACACACGAGTCTCACTATCTCACTATGTAGCCCAGGCTATTCCTGAGTTGGTGACAATCCTCCTCCCTTTGCCCTGACTCCTCAGGATTGGAGCCATCTTTGGAGGATTTCTGGGGCTTGTGAGGTACAGAAATGGAAGTGGACAGCAGGGCTTTGCATAAACACTCCTCCATCAGGAATCACTCAGAACAAACCCTGAAGCTGTGTCTGGGGATTTGGAACAGGACAGAGATCCAGGCTGGGAGCCCAAGGGTGGGGCCCCTCTCCATAGCAACCAGAAAGAGTCTGCAACATGTGCTGGCCCTGCCTTCTGATGAAGAAGCAGGGACCTGGTGTTCTTCAAATACATGTGGCCAAAAAAGGCCTTGCCCTGAAATAGCTCAGGTCCACACTGCCATCTCACATGGTAACTGCCACTCCACCTCAGCTGAGCTAGCAGCAAAGGGCAGGAGGCGGGGCTTTACCAAGAGCTTCCTTTCTTTCCTTTTGTTTATTTGAAAGATAACTGACTAGGGGGAAAACTTCAGCATATCAGGAAGGAATAATTCCAAAGACCTCAGATATGAGAAAAGTCTGGCCAGCAAGATGGCCTGGCTCAGCCTGAGTTCAATCCCTGAATCCACACAGTGGAAGGGGAGAACCAACTCTACATGCACACAGTGTCACACCACACACACACACACACACACACACACACACACCACACACACACACACACACACCACACACACACACACACACACACACACACACACACACACACACACACACACACACACACACCAAACCAATTCAATCAAAATCAGATTTTAGCCAGGCAGTGGTGGTGCACACCTTTAGTTCCAGCACTTGGGAGGCAGAGGCAGGTGGGTCTCTGTGAGTTCGAGGCCAGCCTGGTCTAGAGAGCAAGATCCAGGACAGGCACCAAAACTACACAGAGAAACCTTGTCTCAAAAAAAAAAAAAAAAACATGCTTTTTTTTTTTTTTTTTTGAGACAGGATTTTTCTGTGCAGCTTTGCGCCTTTCCTGGAACTTGAGCTCCACCTGCCTCTGCCTCTGAGTGCTGGGATCAAAGGCATGCACCAAAGAGTCCATTTTGGGGGCTGGAGAGATGGCTCAGCAGTTAAGAGCACTGGCTGCTCTTCTGGAGGTCCTGAGTTCGATTCCCAGCAATCACATGGTGGCTCACAACCATCTATAATGGGAGCTGATGCCCTCTGCTAGCATAAAGTTGTACATGCAGATAGAGCACTCAAATACATACATACATACATACATAAACTTTAAAAAAAAAAAAAAAGACTCCACTTTGTGAGTTAGGGATGTAAAGGGTTGGTCTCGTATACACAAATCCTTGGGTTTGATCCCAATGTGGAGGGGTATCCATTTTGCTAGTTTTCCCAGACTGTATAAAGTAGGGAATGTGCACTGAGCACTAGCTTGTACTCATCACCCTCTGCGTACTGACTGTGGATGTGGTGTGACCAGTTGCTTCAAGCTGTCACTTGACTGCCCTGCCGTGATGTCATGAGTGTCCTTTCCCTGTTATTCTTGGGTACTTGTGGATGTCTATGGAGAAAGAGGTCAGAGTGAGCTGGAGTTAGACAGTTGTGAGCTGCCTGATAGGGTGCTGGGAACTGAACTCAGGTCCACTGCAAGAACAACAGATACTCTTAACTGCTGAGCCATCTCTCCAGCCCTCGGGCTGTACTCTGGCTGCGTACAGTACCCTTTCTCATTTAACTTGGCTCATGTGTTTTATCACGGCCACAGATGAACCTGAGAATCCACTGTTTGCCCAAAGGGGAAGACATTTAACCTCAGGCATGTTCTTTTGGGGTCTGTGTCTTCTCCCCCTGTAGAATAATAATCTGGGGTTTAGAGGGCACCTGAGAATTGGCAGTACTTCTGATAGTCTGTCCACTACTGCTGTTTCTGCAGTACACTCTGTGGGGCCCGAGTTGACTCCCACACATCCCTGTGTGGTGGGATATTTGTACCTGTGTGAAGATGTGTTGCTGTGATTGGTGTAAAAAAGAGCTGAATGGCCAATGGCTAGACAGGGAGGATAGGTGGATTTCCAGTGAGAGAGAGGAAGAGGAGGAGGAATCTAGTGGAGAGTTATGCTAGAGATGCCAACAAGACTCAGAGTCAGACATACAGATGAATGAAAGGTAAAAAGCCACATGGTAAACATAAATTAATAGAAGCAGGTTAATATAAGTTAGGAGAACTAGTGGAATAAACCTAAGCTAAGGCCAAACTTTCATAATTAATAATAAGTCTCTGTGTCATTATTTGGAGCTGGTGGCCCAAAGTGAACTCTGACTATACCCCTGAGGAAGCAAGGGTTCAAAATGATAACTGGTCATTGTCTCTCAGCTCCAAACCCACAGTGTCAGTTTGTTAAGGGTAAAAAGGGTCAGCCCAAAAACCTACCCTGGCTTGAAACCAGAGCCAAAGAAACACACTCTGCCCCTAACCAACCAGTCCCTGAGCAGGAAAACCAACCAATCCCTAAGCATGAAATCCAGCCAATCTCCAAGCCTGTCTAAGCTCAGGGATTGAAATCTGACCAATTTGCACGCTGAAAATCTCCACCCTGGAAAAACTCCACCCCTAAGAAGTCATATATAAGCCTGTTCAGTTTGCTGCTGCATTTTTCCACCATGGCAGAGAATCCCTCCTGGATTCTTCCCTCCCAATATATCTCTTGCCTGAGGTTTGGGTGAGACCTTCTTTGGCCAGAATGGAGCAGAACAGAGAAGTAAAGTCTTTCCCCAGAGCGGAGCACAACTGTAATGCTTTTGCTGGGGAAACCTTTCCCACGTCTAAATACAATTTTTTTTAAGAAGCATGCTGATAAAATCACCCTGCAGATGAAGGCACTTGTCTCCAAGCCTGACGACCCAACTTTATCCCCAAGACTCGCGTTGCAAGGAGGACCCTGAGTCTCAAAAGCTGTCCTCTGACTTCCATACATGTACTTCCATAGTGCACATACTAAATAAACATAGTTTTTAAAATTTACAAAACAAAACAAAACAAGAAATCTTTAAGGCAGCAAATGATGCTGTCCTCTGCTTTCTTTCTCATTTTACACATGGTCCAGGATCCAAGCCCAGGGAATGATGCCACCCACAAGGAATGGGGCTTCCCGCCTCATTAACCAATTAAGGTAATCCCTAAAGCCATGCATAGAGACTCATCTCCCAGGTAATTCTAGTTTTGTGTATTTATTTTATTTTATGTATCTGCATGGGTATTTTGCTTGTGTGTATGTTTGTGCACTACATGTATGCAGTGCCTGAAGAAGCCAAAAGAGGGCGTCAGATACCCAGGACTGGAGTTACCAACAGTTGTCAGCCACCATGTGTACCAGATGCTGAAAATGAACCCTGGTCCTCTGGAAGAAAAGTCACTGTTCTTAACTGCTAAGCTTCTCTGAGTCCCCTCAGGTGATTCTAGGTCTCATTAAGTTGACAGTTGAAATCAATGATTGAATAAGTTAGGGCCACCTAATGGTCTCATCTTATAATGTCTTTCACAACCCTGCTTCCAAATAAGGTCAAAGATGAAGAGTTATAAGACTCCAGCAGGAATTCGGGCAGCAGGGGTGGGGTGGTGGGTGATATTGAGGGTGATGTACACAATTCAGCCCATAATACCCACCTGCTAAACTGCTCCTTGAAGCTGTGGTTGAAATTCTGTGTGCCCCATTACAGTCCCATGGCTCCATTGCCCATTGCTTCTGGCCACACACTCTGCTAAAAGGGGCTGTCGTGCCTGTTGTGCTGAAGGAAAGGTTGGCTACCTCTGTTCTGCTTGCTGCAGACCTTCACCTGAGCTGGTACAGTTCCCTAGCAGCTGTTGAATCCAGGCTCTACTCTTTCCAGCCCTTGCAGATGCTACCCCCTGATCAGCATCAGGAACTCCAGGGCTTGGCACAGGCACCTGAGTCCTGCACTGGCTGGTGGTCCCCTCGGCTCCCTGCTGCAAGGCTCCATGTTGTAGGAATTCCAACATTCTCTTTGGTCTTCCAGGCTTGGGAGTGGTGCCCGCTATCTTTGTAACTCCCAGAATCCTTTCAGGTTATTTCCTTTTCTGTTTCCTAAGTAGCCCGGGTTGGCCTCAATCTCAAAATCCCCCTTCCTGCCTCTCCCTCTCAAATCCTGGGATTAGAGTTGTCTTCACACCCAGCTCCTAGTTAATTCTTTACACAAATTCTCCTGCTCAGCTAGCTGGTGTGGGAGCACACAGCATTCCGAGGCACTAGTGAATCCTGAAGCTTTTCTTCCCTCTCTGAGTCTAACCACATTCCTCTTCAGTTCATGGAAGCCTTGGCTCCCCAACAAAAGCCTGGGCCCGTATGCCTGCTGAGTACATAGCAGCAGCCTGCACTCAAGTAGACCTAAAAGCAGGCTGTGAGAAAAGCCCCCAGCTGAGGGTGCATGCCTGCAGTCCAGCCCTGAGGAGGCAGAGGAGGGCACAAGTCTGAGGTCAGCCTAAGGCACACATCAAGAACCTGTGTCAAAACCAAAACAAATCAAAAGTGGGTATCGGGTAGGGTGACACATGCCTGTAACCTTAGCACTCAGGAAGTGTAACCTGGAGAACCCCAAGTTCAAAGCCATCGTTTGGCTACACAGGGAATTCTAAGGCCAACTTGGGCTAGATGAGACCCTATCTAAAAAAATAATAATAATAAAAATAGAAAAAAAGTTTGGAGAATCCATGAAACTGCCCTAAGAACTACAAAAAGGCTTAATTTTTATTGTTGTTTGGTTTGTTGGTATTAGAGATTTGAACTCAGGGCCTTATACATGGTAGGCAAGCACTCTTAACACTAAGCTGTAATATGATCCCTTTTTCTAATTTTTATTTTAAGGCAGGGTCTTGCTAAGTGGCCCAGGCTTGTAGCCCTGAACTTAACAATCCTCCTGCCTCCCAAGCTTCTCAAGTACCTGGGGTCACAGGCCTGTGACTCTGTCTTCTTTTCTTTTCCATTTTATCTTCCGTATATGAGTGTTTGTCTGCACGTGTCTGTTCAGCACATGTGTGCAGTACCCATGGAAGCCAGAAGAGGGCATCAGAGCTCCTGGAACCGGAGTTACAGATGATGGTTGAATGCTGGGAACCCAATTCCAGGCTGCTAGAAGAGCAAGAAACACTCTTAACCACCAGACTGTCTCTCCAGCCCTGTGATCTACACTCTTAGAAAGAAAAAGAAACCTTGTGATTGTTTTCTACTCTGTAGCCCAAACTGGACTGTACTTTTTGGTCCCCCTGCCTCAGCTTCCCAATCTTGAAAGTACAGACCTTTTGACTCTCCTGACAAACATGAAGAGTGGAAGAAATCCTAATAGCTAGAACAGTAATCCTGCCACCAGAAAGTTAAGGATGAGCTAAGTCATGCGGCCTCACCTGTCCAGGGTGCTTTCTCTTGGACCCTGCACATCCAAGAGTCATGTGGATGAAGAGCCCAGTTCCTACATTACACCCTTTCCTCTACAACCTTCCCTTTCTCCTTTAGTTTATTTCAAAAGGAACAAACAATGACCACAAAAAAAAAAAAAAAAAAAAAAAGGAAGAAATAGAAAAAATAAATTCCCTAACTTGGCTTAGGACAATGTTTTTATTGTTTTGCTCTTTAGCTGTTGTAATTCATAGTCTCCTTCTGGGAAAAAGTAACACTCATGGTAAAATGTTGAAATAATTTTAGATAAACTTGAATGGGTTATAATTGTTCTAGGAATCAGCTCTCTACCACCTACCAGCTGTCATCTGGTCAGAAGCCCGGTGACCTCTGGCTCTCTCAGTTCCTATAAAATGTTTTTCTCAGGAGCCGGAGAAGTGACTCATGTTCAAGAGCACTCATTGCTCTTGTAGGGGGCCTGGATTTGGTCCCAACACCCACATCAACCACTTCACCCCCTTGCCTGTAACTCCAGTTCCAGATGATCCAATGCCCTCTTCTGGCCTCAGTGTGCGTCTACACACAATTCATGGGGACTCATACACATGAAAATAATAAATCTTTAAAACAAAGAAAAACAAAAAAAGAAAGACATCAGACTTCTGGATGGGAGTGGTGTTGTCTTCCTGTACTCTCAGCAATCAGGAAGCCGAGGCAGGAGGACTGATTTGAGTTCAAGGCTAGGATAGGCTACATTTTGAGAACCAGACTAGCCTGGGCTTCAGAGACTATTTAAAAAGGGAAGAAGCCCTGGGGCAGTGGTGGCCATGCTTTTCATCCCAGATCTTGGGAGGCAGAGACAAGTGGATCTCAGAGTTTGAGGCCAGCCTGGTCTACAGAGTGAGTTCGAAGATAGACATGGCTACACAGAGAACCCTGTGTTAAAAAAAGACAGAAAGAGAGAGAGAGAGAGAGAGAGAGAGAGAGAGAAAGAGAGAAAGAAAGAAAGAAAGAAAGAAAGAAAGGTGTGGTGGCATAGGCACTCAGGAGGCAGATGATGGAGGAGCTCACTGAGTTTGAGGCCAGCCTTATTTACAGAGTGAGTTCCAGAACAGCCAGGATTACACAGAGAGACCCTGTCTCAAAAGAACAAGAGTCAAAACACATACACACAAAAGGAAAAGTATGAGAGCAAGGTGGGTCCGTGGGTAAAGGCACTTGAAGCCTGGGACCCACATGGTGAAAGGAGAAAACTGGCCCCCAGAATTTGTCCTCTGCCTCCTCCACCTATATAATACAGCACACACACACAAGTTAACAAAGTTAGAAAAAACAGCCAGCAGTGGTGGCACACACCTGTAATCCCAGCACTTGGGAGGCAGAGGCAGGTGGATCTCTGTGAGTTCGAGGCCAGCCTGGTCTACAGAACTAGTCGAGGACAGCCTCCAAAGCTACAGAGAAACCCTGTCTCGAAAAACAAAAAACAAACAAACAAACAAACAAACAAAAACCCAAAATACATATACATATACATTCATATATACATAAAATGAAGTTGGTATGGTGGGTAGGTCCTTTTAGAGTGTTCTGTGAGCTTGGCATCTCTTACCTGTATCAGGATCATTGATTGTTAATCCCAGGGTCCTATATAGGTCTTGATCCCTGTTTAGCTTGTGAGGCTGGGCACAGTGGCCCACACCTGTACTCACAGCTACTCCACAAGGCAAGAGGACCATTTAAATCAGGAGTTTGAAGCATGCCTTTAATCCCAGCACTTGTGAGGCAGAGGCAGGTGGATCTCTGAGTTTGAGGCCAGCCTGTGAGTTCCAGGACAGGCAGGACTAAACAGAGAAACCCTGTCTTGAAAAAAATAATAATGAAAAATAAAAATAAAAAAAGAAGAAAAGAAGAAGGAGGAGGAGGAGGAGGAGGAGGAGGAGGAGGAGGAGAAGAAGAAGAAGAAGAAGAAGAAGAAGAAGAAGAAGAAGGAGAAGAAGGAGGAGGAGAAGAAGAAGAAGGAGGAGGAGGAGGAGGAGGAGAAGAAGAAGAAAAGAAGAAGAAGAAGAAGAAGAAGAAGAAGAAGAAGAAGAAGAAGAAGAAGAAGAAGCAAGGCTTGGCAACACAGCAGGCCACCTTCTTTGGTTAGTTGTTTGTTGGGGGGACAAGGTGTCACACTGCTGAAGATGCCCTAGGATTCCTGCTTCCCCTGATTGTCCTATCAGATGCTGAGGTGACAGTGATGGGCTGAAAAGCTTCGCTTGCAAGACCCCCCTCCTTCTCCCTCTCTGTCACCCTCCCTCCCTCCCTCCCTCCCTGCCTCCATCCTTCTCCAGTTTGTTTTTTTAATGTGTCACATGGTCATTGCTTTTCTAAAACTCTCAAAGTTGGATGTTTTAGCCGATTAAGCCTGCTATCTCTAATACCATGACTTCCTCTCCATAACGTTTCCTGTCCAGAGCCCCCAAGTGTGGCTTTGTAAAGGCTCTGTTTTGAGTAGCGTATTGTATTTCTTAAATAAGACCTCCAAAACTCTATGAGCTGGATGCCTATAAAGCCAGACTCTGCCTCTGACTCCACATTTGGCTAAGAGTGGGGCTGGACATGAGTCTTCTTCCTTTTATAGTCATTCTTGTATAACCATGGCTAGGTGGGTTTTCCTCTTCTTTTTGAAGTTTATTATTAGTATTTAAAGATGGATGCTGAAATGGCATTTTTTTGTCCTAACTGCCCGGTCCCAAATAAGCAACTCAGAAGCAGAACATGAATTATAAATGCTCGGCTGACAGCTCAGGCTTGTTACTTGATAACTCTTATATTTTAAGTGGTAACCCATATTTCTATTTACACTCTGCCATGTGGCTGTACCTTTATTAGCACGGCACATTCATCTCCTGCTCCCTCTGCATCTGGCTGTTGACTCCTGACTCAGCCCTTCTCCTTCCCAGAGTTCTCCTAGTCTAGCTCTGGAGCTCAAGCTCTTCCTGCCCTGCTATTAACCAATCAGCTTTCTACTAGCAAATGAAAGTAATACATATTCATAGTGTAGAAAAGGATTGTTCCATAGCAGATGCTTACTATGTTGCCCCAGCCTTCTGAATGCAGGGATTCCAGCCACAAACCTGATTAATACTTAAAAATGCAGGGTTGGGGATTTAGCTCAGTGGTAGAGTGCTCACCTAGCAAGCACAAGGCCCTAGGTTTGATCCTCAGCTCAAAAAAAAAAAAAAAAAAAAAAAGTAAAGCAAGAAATTATAAACAGGGCTGGAGAGATGGCCTTGTGGTCATGAACACAGACTGTTTTTCCAGAGGACCCAAGTTTGATTCCCAGCATTCATGTCAGGCAGCTCAATGCCTCTGGCCTCTTCTCACACCTGGACTTCTTTGCACATACCCACACAGACACTTACATATATATGCATAGTTAAAAATGAATCTTTTTTAAAAATTATTTTTATTTTTATCTATATGGGTGTCTGTGTATCACATGCATAGGGAGGCCTTCAGATGCCAGAAGAGGATGTCGGATTCCCTGGAACTGGAGGTGCAGAAGATTTCGAGCCACCATGTGAAGCATAAATCTAATTAATCTTATTAATTAAAAACCAGGAGTCAGATACTGGGGTAAAACCCGAAAGATCAGAGAAGCAAGATTCAGCCACAGTACCTTTCTGTCTCTTCTGTTCCTCCAATCCAAAAGGGCTGAGATCCTGTCTCAGCTCTGCCTTACCACTTCCCGTTCCTCTCTCTACAGACCTCCAGACCTCTATGGTTAACTAGTGGCTAGCTCTGCCCTCTGACTCCAAGCAAGCTTTATTTGTTAGAACACAAACAAATATCACACAACAAACGTGAGTACTAGAAATCAAACTCAGTTCTTCTGAAATAGTAGCAACTGCTGAAGCATCCTCCAGTCCCCTAACGTACGTATGTTTTAAAAAATAAATTATAAACAAAGGTGGATATGATAGTATATGCCTTCAATCCCAGTACTTGAGAGTCAGAAACAAGCATAAATCTGTGAATTCAGATGCAGCCTGGCCTACATATCAAGTTCTAAGCCAACCAAGGCTGCATAGTGAGACCCTATCTCAGGAAAAAAAAAAGAGAGTAAAAGAATGGCCCAGTGGTTAAGAGCACTGGCTGCTCTTCCCGAGGACCCAGAGGACACAGGTTTGATTCCCAGCATGCACATGGTGGCTCACAACTGTCTATAACTCTAGTTTCAGGAATCTGATGCCCTCTTCTGGCTTCCATGAACACCAGGCACACACATGATACATGTACATACATGTAAGCAAAACACATAAAAGTAGATGAATAAAAAGAAGTAAGTTTAAAAACAAATTTTTTTTTGAGGCAGGGTCTTGCTATGTAACTCTGGCTCTCTGGGAACTCTCCCTGTAGATGAGGCTAGCCTCAAACTCAGAGATCTGCCTGTATCTGCCTCCTGAGTGCTGGGATTAAAGGGGTGCACCACCACTGCCTGGCAAAAAAAATAATTTTTTTAATTTAAAAAATTGAAGATGAGCCGGGCGGTGGTGGCACACGCCTGTAATCCCAGCACTCAGGAGGCAGAGGCAGGTAGATCTCTGTGAGTCTGAGGCCAGCCTGGTCTACAAAGCGAGTTCCAGGAAAGCCTCCAAAGCTACAGAGAAACCCTGTTTTTAAAAATTGAAAACAAAAACAAACAAAAAAAAATTTTTTTTAAATTGAAGAGGAGGTTGAAATAAAGCAAAGACATTTCTTTTTCTCATAGATAATCATATCTTGGAAGAACAGAAGTATAAATCAGGAAACACTGGTCTAGCTGGACCAATCCAACAATCCACTCAAGGAAGTATTTAGTAATTCAGTTGGAAACTGGCCCAAATGAGGCTGTTCATAAATTTTGTGTCCATTGTAATGTCCAGGTCAAGAGGCAAAACTGGTGACTTCAGTGAATGTCAAACATCGCAAGATAAGACTAGAGTCTAGAAACGTCTCAGAGACTGAGTTCCTGAGGTAACGTCTCCCCAGAGACCTTCCTTCCTCCCGCTGGTCTGTCCCCTAGTCTCAGGAAAGACCTTTAGGTCCCAGGAAAGGATTTTGCTCTTTCTATTTATTATTCGCACGCGCACGTGTATGTGTGTGTGTGTGTCTGTCTGTCTGTCTTGTGCGCGTGTTTGAATGCAGCTACCTGCAGAGGCCAGAAGAGGGCATCAGATTCACTGAAGTGGACTTACAGGCCATTGTGAGTCACCTGATTTGTGTTGGGAACTGAATTCTGTCCCCTGGGAAAGCGGCAGCACTCTGATCGCTTAGTCATCTTCCTAGTCCCTAATTCTTTTGCTTTTGTTTTGTTTGTTTGTTTTTGAGACATAATCTCTCTCTATGGCTCTGGATGTCCTGGAACTCACCATGCAGGCTTTAAAAAAAAAAATATTTATTTATTATGTATACAGTGTTCTGTCTGCATGTATGCCTGCGTGTCATAAGAGGGCACCAGATCTCATTGTAGACCGTTGGTAAGCCACCATGTGATTGCAGGGAATTGAACTCAGGACCTCTGGAAGAACAGCTACTGCTCTTAACCTCTGAGCCATCTCTCCAACCCGCCATGTTGGCTTTGAACTCACAGAGATCTGCCTGCTTCTGTCTCCAGAGTGCTGGGACAAAGGCCTTGCACAACCATAGCTGGCTATTAATTTAGTTTTACTTTATTTGTTTTTGTTTTTGTTGGTGTCGTCCCCCCTGGCCCCAGACAGGGTTTCTCTGTGTAACAGTCTTGGCTGTCTTGGAACTCGATTTGTAGATCAGGTTGGTCTTGAACTCACAGAGATCTGCCTGCCTCTGCCTCCCAAGTGCTGGGATTAAAGGTGTGCAGCACCATGACCAGCCTGTTTTGGACTGTTTGTTTTGTTTTGAGACAGGATCCCTGGATGTAGACCTGGATGGGCTTGGAATTCAACATGTAAACAAGGAGCAGGGCTTTTCAGCAGTCCTCTTACCTCTGATTCCTGATTGCTTCATTACACCCGGCTTGGATTTTGCTCTTAAAAAAAAAAAAAAACTGGGGAAAGGGACATAGTCCAGTTTAGTAGAGTGCTTTACATAATGTGCATGAAATCCTGGAGTCAACTGATCGCTAGCACTTTGTAAAGCCCAGCGTGGTGATACACAGCTGTAATCTCAGGAGGTGGTGGAGCCAGCAGACAAGGAGTTTAAGATCATCATCAGCTACATAGCTTGTTCCTGGCCAAATGAGCTACTTGAGACCTCGTATACTAAGTAAGTAAGTAAATCAATCAATCAATCAATCAATCAATCAATCAATCTGGCCAGGCATGCTGACAGAAATCTGTACTGTTAGCACTTGGGAAGGTAGAGGCAGGAGGACCAGGAATTTGAAGCCAGCCTTGGCTACATAACAAGTTAGACGTCCGACGGGGTTACAAGAGGCTTTCTCTCAAAAACCAAACAAACAAAAATCTGTAGCCATTTTTACTTTTATCACTGTACCTGGTAAAGAAAATAAAGTGTACAAAAGAGTCCTTTGCACTGAGTCATCCTGAAATTCCCAAAACTGTCTCAAAGAAATGGTGCTGTAACTCCTGCTTGAGACTCTCTATCTGTACCCTATTTTTGTGCAAATAAAAGTGTATTTCTCCACCATTCTGTATATTACCATATAGGGTTGGATTTTACTTAAAAAAAAAAAAAAAAGATTTACTTTATGGGACCAGAAAGATGGCTCAGCAGCTAAGAGCACTTGCTGTCCTTGCAAAAGACAGGGATATGGTTCCTAGCACCCATGCCAACCGTTTACAATCTTCTGGAACTCCAGCTCCAAGGAATCTGATATCTTCTATTCTCTTGAGGCACCTGTAACATTGTGGTACACATCCATGCATGCAGGCAAGCCGTTATATACACAGCATGAAAATAAAGAAATATTTTTAAAAATATCTATTTTCTATACTTTTTAATGATGTGTATGTGTGTGCATCTATGTGGGTATGTGATGCACGAGAAGGCCAGAGACATCAGGAGCTGGAGTTAGAGGCTGTTGTCAGCCACCTGACCTCAGTGCTGGGAACCAATCTTATGCAACCTTTATGCAACCCAAGTTGACCTCCATTTTGTGGCAACTTCCTGTCTCAGCCTCCCAAGTGCTGGGATGTGGGCCACTATGCTATCGGCTTCAAATCAAACTCTGATCTACTAATGGTAAGGATACTGAGCACCTCCCGCAATCTTTCCCGGCCTTGGGAAAGAATCATCTCAGAGATGGAGTTTAGATTCACTACAACGCACTGGAGAGACACCCACTGCTGGGTCACAAGCTGAAATGAGTCAGTGGTATTTTGAAAGTCCTCTCTGGCCGTTGGCCTCACACTGTCTGGTTTCATTCAGTTATTCCAGGTCTTGCTTAAACTCTCTTGCACCGGCTAGCTAGAGAGGAAAGCAGCGCCATCGCGAGGCCAGCTGATGCAGGCGGGGAAGAGGGTATGGAGCGGACCACTCTCCCCAGAACTTCACACAGTCCGACTCGCGGGGTCAGGGTTTGAGTTGATTAAGGAGTATTTTGCTCGTACTCTTCCAGTCCATCATAGAAGGAATTGTGTCTCGTACACCCAAGTGTATGGGCGAACCACAAGTCAGTTGGGGAAATGAAGGCGGCTCATAAGTGACAAGTCGTTACGTTTAAGTTACATTTCTTCGATTGAGTTTGCTTAACACGAGGAGGGCGGGTAGGGAGAAGCGTACAGATGTTCAAAGTTTTGTAAACAGCGTAGCCAGCCTGTCTTACAGTAAACAAGACTACAAGTTCCAGAATGTGTTCATCACTCAACGCAAGGAGAAGTCGCGGTTGCGGGACCATTGCCTGCTGGGAATTGTAGTCGGCAGCTTGTTTGTGATGCAGGTGCAATTTGGGGGAGGGGGAACGGGAGTAAACTCTCGCCACGTGACATTGGAAATCAGGTGGTTGGCCAGCCTACGCGCAGGAGCTGTGATTGGCTGACTGTAATACGAACGACGCCACTAGAGGCGGGCCAAAGACCGGCGCAGGCGCAGAGCGTTGCGAGCCTCGGGACCCCAGTGGCGGAGACTATGGCGCTCAACAAGAATCACTCAGAGGGTGGCGGAGTGATCGTCAACAACAGTGAGAGGTGAAAACACGGCGGAAGGATCCTGGAGACTCGAAGGGCGGGTGTCGCCCACCGTGTGTGGTGGGCGGTGGGATGTGGTGGGCAGGAAATTGATGGAGTGCTGGGGGAAGGGGTGGCAACGGCCGGAGGCGGGGCCGGAGGGAGTGGGTGGGTCGTGGGGGGAGGACCGGGATGCGGACCAGCTGGGCTGCTGGGTGGGGGTGGGGCAGCAGAGAGTGAGGCCAACGGGTGATTTCTTGATCCCCTTCCCATATCGGAGTCTTAAAAATAATTGCTCTTTATTGGGCGTTTACTACGTTGTTACTGCGCGGCAGCCACTGCGTCTGGTCTACCTCAGATAATACATAATCTTGTGCCCCAGAAACGATTGTACACGTTTTCCGGATAGGGCAAGTGAGGCCCAAGAGAGGGTAAAAAACTTGGCTTAGTGCTGTGAGTTACTGAAGGGAATTGCAGGCAGCTATCTTGACCCCCAAAATCAATAGCCTTCACTACTCCTGTCCAGTCTTCTCGTATATTCCAGAACTTCTCAGATTCCGAGAGAAAGGCTGAAGCCCTAGAGCTGGAACTAAATGTCAACTGCTCAACCCAGTGCCTGGCACCAGCGGCCCGTTGTAAAGGCCTTTTCCCTTGCCTGGTTCTCTTGAATTCCTGATGGCCTAAGTCGGTCTCTCAACTTCAAGATTTTTTTTTCTCTGCCCTCCCCTGCAACCATCCACTCTTTCTCTCCCAACTTTGGGCCCTGTCAACGGCTCCTCTTTCTTCTGTTCCTTAGACATTGGAAATCAGACTCTCCTGACTTTCCTGACTTGAGCTATGCAGCCTTGAATTTCTTCTTAAAGGCCAAGGGAGATGTGGTGGAGGTCAGAGCCTACACCCATCTTGGGACCTGTCACTTGGGAATGTTTGATGAGTCAGAGAAGGTGCGGTGGCCAGACTGGATATGCTGACTTTGTCTCCATAGTTCTTGGCAGGTCCTGGCCAGCCCAGCATGGATCTGGTCCCTTCCATTGTGCTGGGTCTGTGTCCTCTATTTATTACCTCTGCACCAACAAAGGATATTTGGGATGAGGAGGAGACAGAGGAGTGAAACCCTATGAACTTGGACCTTTAATCTGAGAAGCCTTACATTGTTCTCTGGTGTACTCTGTCCAGTGCCTTGGCTGGGCCAAGTACTTTGACGCCTCCTGATGGCCGTCTCCTCCACTACCACTCTCTCTGGTTTATGAGTTATGGGTTCATTCCAAGTTGGCCTTGAACCTGAAGCAATCCTACCTCAGGCTCTGAGGGAAGGGAATTCAGGCATGCACCACCAAAACCAGAGCTCTTTGGTTTCACCCTTGGAGAGTGGTTTTCCTTCTCCTACTTTGAGTCTTTTCAAGAAGGTATCTGCCCTCCTGGGCCTGAGCACCTGGCTCATAGCTCATTGTTACCTAATAGGGTTCTGGAAAGAACTTAGTCTCTCTTCTGAAACGGATGTGTCAGTAAGAATTGAAATTTAAGTGCAGTGCTCAAACTTTGATATTTAGATTAGTGAACATTAATCTTTAATTCATAAACCACTGTTAGAGATGAACATTGAACTCTTTCCAGAGAATTGAGTACATGTGTACACACACACACATATCTATCTCAAGGGCTTTATATACAGACATTTTCTGCAGCTCCAGCTGAAGAAGCTTGGATTAAGGGCTGGGAAGATATTCAGCAGCTAATATTCTCAACCAGGCGATGGTGGTGCACACCTTTAATCCCAGCACTCAGGAGGCAGAGGCAGGTGGATCTCTGTGAGGCAGAGGCTAGCCTGGCCTACAAAGCGAGTTCCAGAATAGGCTGTTACACAGAGAAATACTGTCTTTAAAAATCTCTCTCTCTCTCTCTCTCTCTCTCTCTCTCTCTCTCTCACACACACACACACACACACACACACACAAACACACAAACCCAAAAAACCCCGACCAACAACCACCACCAAAAACAAACAAACAAACACATGCTCTCCCAGAGGACCCAAGTTTAGTTCCCAGCATCTGTGTCAGGTATCTTAGAAGACCTGTGTCTCCAGCTTCCCGAGGATCCAATGAAAGAATAGAGTCATGTCTTTGACATTTATTGTGTGTGTGTGTGTGTGTGTGTGTGTGTGTGTGTCTGGGGAAGATCCCAGATCAGTGACCATGCTAGGCAAATACTACTGAGCTACATCCCCAAGACAAATGTTTATATATTAGTTGTTTTGGTTTTGGGGTTTCTGTTTTGTTTTTGTTTTTGGTATTTTTGAGACAGGGTTTCTCTGTGTAGTTCTGACTGTCCTGAAACTCACTTTGTAGATCAGGCTGGCCTCGAACTCACAGACATCCGCCTGCCTCTGCCTCCCGAGTGCTGGGATCAAAGGTGTGCACCACCACCCGGCTTATATTAGGTTTTTAAAATCAACAGCAGCAGTAAAAGGGCTATGACTGATTCAGATGGAAGGGCGCTTTCATAGTATGCACAAAACCCCAGGTTCCATCCCTAGCACCTCAGGTAACCAGCATGGTGGTAGAAGTCTGGGACCCCAGCACTTGGGAGGTGGAAGCAGGAGGAACATAGCAAGCTCAAGAGCAGCCTGAGCTGTATGAAACTCTGCTGCAAGAACTCCAGACTAGAACACATACTGTCGCAGGGCTTAAGAGAGACTGAGGAGAAAGCCCGGGTTATCTAATCCAGCTGGAGAGATGAAGACAGTTCTCTTACCCTGGCCATTTGGGGGCTGTAGAAATGGAACTCGGGGACTTGGCTGTACAGATGGTTTCCTCATAGCGCTGTTACAACAGTGTTGTGAATGATGTGTCCTGTGTCCAGGATGACTGATGGCATCATCGGGGCTCTTGGTTATTTTTTACCACAGTATCCTAATGTCCTATGATCATGTGGAGCTTACATTCAATGACATGAAGAATGTGCCAGAGGCCTTCAAAGGGACCAAGAAAGGCACCGTCTACCTTACCCCATACCGGGTAAGTTGTGGAGCAGATCGGGCCTGCTCTCAGATGGTCATGTGTGTCTCTACTTCAGCCTTGTGACACCAGTGGCCTCTGGAGAATGCCAGTGCCTTGCTCTGCCCATCTCTCTGGTCCTGGATTCTGGAACCCCCAGGCCCTCTGTACTGCTTTCCTGACCTGGACCATGCAGATTCCACCAAAATCTCTCTGAAGTCAGATACACCTGCTGGGGTGACTTGTCTAGAGGAGCCCTTAAGGCTATGTGCAGTCAGAGTGATGAATGTGGTCAACAGGATACAGGAGCAGGGCCACAGCCTCCAGGCTGGGCAGAAAGCCCAGCAGAACCCTGCCGACTGAAAGATGCCAGGCTGCAGAATTGGCCTTGCCTGAGGATGAGTCATGTGGGCGCTGAGTAATACAAACGAATAGTTAGGAGAGGTGTGCTGCCTGTGGCTTCCCACCAGTGAGGTGTCCAGATGGCTGGAAAGAGTGCACATCTGCAAGTTTTGACGACACAGCACCTCTCAAAACATGCTCTCCTCTGGAGACTCACATTCCCCTCTTCCGTTAGATTGAGTGTCTGGTGGTTTGGAAACCCAGGGCTTGAACCACATGATGGAAGGGGAGAACTTACCTCTGACCTCCATTTGTGCACTGTGGCATGTCACACCCACCCACACACCTATAACATAAGTGCAATTAAGAAAAAAAAAAGAAACCGAGGGGTTTTCCAGGTATGGGACAGGAGAGTTCTGTGGCTGTTAGGCAAAGTGTGACCCTACAGGAAGTCACAATGATCCCTTCTCCTGGACCCTTTTGCGGCATTTTGTATGAGCTCAGGCTCGGCCTCCATCTCTAGTAGTCTGCCCTGTCCTGTACCTAGCACAGCGGCCCCCTCCATGTACATACCACCGGCCACCCTCTGTCTCTGGAGTGATAAGGTGTGTCCTCGTTTACTCTACAGTCTGCAGCTTCCTCCTGTGCACACCTGAGTCGGGGCCTCCATGTGCACCAGGCCTTTTACTTTATAGCCCTTGAGAGGAGCCGTGCAGCTGCTAGACCTGGGCTACACTGCCTGCTCTGGCACTAGGAACAGACCCAGGACACAGAAAACGGGTGGGAAGCAGTGACTGAGCTGGGTTGGTTCAGGCACTGACGGCCTGGTTGCCTCTCCCTGTAGGTCATCTTTCTGTCAAAGGGGAAGGATGCCATGCAGTCCTTCATGATGCCCTTCTATCTCATGAAGGACTGTGAGATCAAGCAGCCGGTGTTTGGCGCGAACTTCATTAAGGGGACAGTAAAGGCTGAAGCAGGAGGTAGGTGACGAGAGCTCTGGGCCGCGATTAGGTGGCTAGTGAGGTGTCCCCATTCCAGGCCATGAATTAACATTAGATACCTGGGCTAATGGCTGAGCGGCACAGGTAGGTTTTGGTTGCCAGGAGCTGAGAAATGCTGGGTTAAATTGGCCTTTTGTTCAGAGAGTGAGCCCAGCAGAAGAATGAAAAACTAAAGGTGCTTATTGTTCCCAGGGAAGGCCTAGGTTTTTAATTTGGGAGGAGCTGTGTCCCATTCCCGGGAGGAGTCTTCCATGAGATCCAGGGAAAGGCTGGCAGGGCCCTACGTTGTGACCAACTCCCAGGCTCCAGAGGGTTCTGTGTCAACCTCCGTCCCTTTCACCCAGCCAGGCTGGAGGGACCATGTTCTGTCTTGAGGCCTCTTATCAGGAGAGTTCTACCCTGAACCTTGATGTCAATTACCAGGAGAGCTGCCGAGGGCTTTACTGGTGGTAGAGAGAAGCCTCCTCCCTCCCACTTGGTATTGGCTCTTCAATCAACCATGTAGCCTTGATGCTGGCGGTGTGCTTGGCTGGGGGTGGGGGAAGGCCCTCTTGAGAGGATGAAACCCACAAGCAGGAGCCAGGCCATTGTGCAGTACCAGGTGTTTTGTGGGCTACAGGCAGAGGCCTCACCCCTTCCCGGCAACCTCCTCAGTGTTGGATGATGGCCAGGAGAGGACAAAGAGCCGTCTCTCTGAACTGAAACTGTTTTCTCTCTCCTCACTGTCCTTGCTTTCCTTGCCCCTTCTCAGGTGGCTGGGAAGGCTCTGCTTCCTACAAGTTGACCTTCACAGCAGGGGGCGCCATTGAGTTTGGGCAGCGCATGCTCCAAGTGGCATCTCAAGGTATCCCAGCTCTTAAAAACTAGTGGCTAGCAACACACCTAACATGTGGGTTTCTTGTTTGTCCTCTTATTTTGTATTGTAAGCACCAGGAGGTAACAATCTAGGCCCAGTTGACAGGGCTGGGAATTGGGAAAGAAACCTGTATTTACAGTCTGTGGGTTTCCTTTGCTCATAACAGGCTTGCAACATTCTGATAGAAATGTTTGGACTGAAAAACAAACAAAAAACCCAACTGTTAAGTAACCATCCAGCAGCCGTTGTAAATTACCCTCTCTCTTCACCTCTGCCCCCAGGCCTACACCCCACCCCACCCCTCACCCACCCCCTACCCCCATTTGCCTTTTTATCCCTCCCCACTGCGGTCCTTGACTCCAGTCCTATCGCCTTCTGGCCTCTTTTCCCACCCTCCCCTTACCATGTGGTGACCTAGGTAGACCCAGTGGGGTGGGCAGTGGAGTGGTTGTCGGGCACCTCTGTGGGCACAGTCCTGGGACCCGTCAGTCCTTGAGGCAGGCACCACTCATCTCTCTCCCCTTGTACTTATAGCCTCCAGAGGTGAAGCCCCTAATGGAGCCTACGGGTACCCTTACATGCCCAGCGGGGCCTATGTCTTTCCCCCACCAGTCGCCAATGGAATGTACCCCTGCCCTCCTGGCTACCCCTATCCACCGCCCCCACCTGGTGAGTGTCGTTTGCTGTCCAGCCTCAGCCTTCCCACCCACCCACCCACTTACCGCACCTTCAGGTTGCAGAGGGGAGATGTGCCCTTTCACCTGCTTTAGATATAACGGACATTGGAGAAGTTTAGAGAGCACCCCAGGGACCTAGACAGGCCACTCCCAAGAGTAGCCTTCTGAGGGAACCAAGCGGGCTGCTCACTGTCTGTTACTCTCTTCCCAAGCAGAATTCTATCCAGGACCTCCCATGATGGATGGGGCCATGGGATATGTACAGCCACCACCACCACCCTATCCTGGGCCCATGGAGCCTCCAGTCAGTGGCCCCAGTGCTCCCTCCACTCCTGCAGGTGAGGCCCCTGGGCTGCTAGCAGACCTTTAGGACCAGCTCTCCTCCCAAAGGTCTTACCGAGACTCCCACAAGATGGCTGGAGACTACTGAGCACCTCAGATGATGAGGCCTCTCTGGCTTACAGACCACCAAAGGGGCCAACAGAATAGCCTGGTAGTGAAGAGCTATAGTCCCAAGGGCTAGGGGTAGTTCAGTGAGCCCTTGCCTGGCATGGGCTAGGCCTGTGTTCTGTGTCCCCATTGTCACAGAACACGGAAGAACAGTCTGAAGGTGAGATGAAATGAGGCATAATTCCAGCCTTGTTGGCCTTCGGCTAGCAGTGACCGTGGACCCAGAAAGGAAGGTCACTGTGTGCCTCAGTGTTCTCATCTACAGATGGTCACCAGGACACCTGATTGACTTACGCCAAGGGCATGTAAAGGGATGGTAGGACAGTGCCAGCACATGGCAGGTGCTTAGGAAAGTCGCTGAAGCTTTTGGTGGTCTGAGTCACCAGCGCCAGCTGCCCCAAACTCAGGCGAGGGCAGAGGACTTGTTGTTCATTGCCTTTCCTCCGTGTGTTTGCCTTTACAGCTGAGGCCAAGGCTGCAGAAGCAGCTGCCAGCGCCTATTACAACCCGGGCAACCCACACAATGTCTACATGCCCACGGTGAGTGGGGTAAGACCGCCCAGCCTCTCAGTCAGCCTGGGAGCTAGTGATGAAAACGACCACAGTTCATTCTGTGATGTCTCACGTGATGTGTTCCTTCCTTTAGAGCCAGCCTCCTCCGCCACCCTACTACCCACCCGAAGACAAGAAGACCCAGTAGACCCTGCTCACCCCCTGCCTCTGAAGGATGACCCCTTCCTGGGCCTCCCATGGAGCTGCATCTGGGACTCTGGGAGGCCAGGGAGGGCCCTGTTCCTCCCCAGGCCTGATTATAAACAGTTAGCAGGAACTAGCCCTGATGGAAGGGTGGGGCTCGGGCCTCTGAGAGGAGCCTCCCAGCTTCCCACACTAGCTCAGCCTGTGGTGTGGCGCTGCTCTAGCTTCCCTCTCATCACCTCTGCGGCTCTCAGAGGGACCCCTTGTCCCTCTCTGTGGTAGTTCCTCCCACAGAGGGCTCTCTGGCCACTCCTCCACCACAGCTCAGCCCCTCAGCCTGATGGCCACTTTGTGGGCTTATCCGACCAGCCTCGTGTCTCCCCCTCGGGCCCTGCCAGGCCATGTTCACATTCCTTCCCCTGGTGTGTGCCTGACCCTGGAAGGCCGGCCACTGTCCCAGCAGATGCGGAGTCCACATTCCCTTTGGCCAGGCTCTGGCCTCAGTCACACTCACCCTGCCTGCCACACTAGCCTGTTTCCTTCTATTGCCTCTGGCTTTGGGAATTTTACCCTGAGCTTCCAGTAGTTGGCGGCATCAGAAGCAAAGCCACTGTGGCCAGGAGGAAGCCCCTCTCTAGTGTTTCTGGAATTATTTCCCTCCTCTCCTCTCCCCTTTACAAGGGGCTTCTTCGCAGGAGCACTAGAGAATGCATGTCTGTCCAATCAGGCTCTTTGGTCTGGAAAGGAGCACCTCCAACCATGTGACCTGTAAGCTGCCCTCCGCCCCTGGAAACTTCACACCCCCTGGAAGCATTCAGATTTGCTCTTGTTGGTCCTGAAGGCAAATTGAGGAGATGGTTATTTAAAGAGAATTCCCTATTTATTTGACACACACACACAAAATGCAGTAATATATTAATGTGAAATAAACCCTGTTTGCACCTTGATACGTTTGCTACAGCTGTGAAGTAGTAATGGAGTAACTGGACGCTCTCCGACTCTGGTGTGGTGACCAGGGTGAGGGCTTCCGGAAGGAGGAGCCGCTGCAGCTGGGAGGTGGGGCTAGAGAGCCTGCTTCCTGTCTGAATCTTTCTCAGGGTACATTTGAATGGTTCCCAGCCTTCCTACAGAGGCGCCTGTACCTGCCTGGGACGGTGCATAGTGCCACCTACTGCCAGCTGGGGCAGGACAAGGCCTGTATCCCATCTGCAACTCCCTATCATTTGAGCTCAGGCTGGAAGCAGCTTTGTCGCCCAGGCATGCCAGGACTCCTGTGAGGGAGTGTGACTGGGCTGGTACTGCAGTGTGCACCTTCATGCCACCTGACCCAGGGGAAGAAGAAGCTGCACCCCACTCAGTCAAGGCTGTGGGAGATCTGGTACCAAAGTGTCCTCTACTGACTAAAATGCTCCCACAGAGAGATGGCAGCCTCTTCCTTCTGCCGCCCACCTCCAGGGGCTCTGAGGGCTAGTGAAGGAGCACTGTCCTGACCACCAGTGGTGAGACTGGGCTCCGTGTCCCTACTGTCCCGCCTTGGCTAACACCAAGTAGCCGGGCCCTGGAATGTCACCTGTTGGGTGGAGCAGGCTGGGCGGGTGACTGCTGGGCACAGGAAACATTTCTCAGGAGTCACAGCCCTGAGCCTGCCCCACCCTAACCCAGATGGGGTGGGGGAGTCAGAAAACCTTGAGGTAAGAACCCACAGACCTAGGTCAGCTTCCTTGGCCCAGGCATAGCTGAGGCAGGCTGCTATATAGACTGGCCTTAACCACCCTTGCCAGGAGCTCTGGCTCTCCCCAGGGCCTCCATAGAAGGGTGGGTGGAGCTTTCTCCGCCCACTGGGTCCACTTTCTGCTCCAGGCCGGGGAGGATCCTTCAAGGATCGAGGCTGAAGGCAGGTGCAGGGAGCCTGGGAGAAGGCCCCTCCAAGGCAGTGACACCCTGACCCTTCCACCCCTCCACCCTCCCCTAACGGAGGAGGGTGTACCTTGGGGCTCTTTACATCATCCTGCGGCTTTGCTGTTTCCACTCAGCAGCTAGGGGGGTGGCAGAGGGAAGGGCAGAGACCGCCGCCGCCATGGCGACACACCTCTCCCACCCCCAGCGGCGCCCTCCACTCTTGCGCCAGGCCATCAAGATAAGGCGCCGCAGGGTCAGAGACCTACAGGATCCACCACCCCAAACCACCCAGGAGGTAGGAGTGACGAGCAGGCCTAGGTGCACCACAGTCCTGAGGCGGGCGCCGATGGGGGAGGCTGTCTGCCCCCACCCACCTGCCCTCTATGACCCTGGACATAGCCTTGTGGGTGGGCAGAGAGAGGTCCACCATGTGTTTGGTCTCCGCGTCACGGTGGGCTTTTCTAGACTCTTCCTTTGGTGGGCCGGTACCTCCAGCCTCGTTCCTCTAGCTCTGATGGCTTCAGCCCCATGAAGCAATATCTCCAATGACAGTGGGCTGCCTAGGGACCCCTCTGAGCTACCCCAGACCTGCCTGGCTGGCATTTCCCCCTGTTCACCCAACTCTGCTGTTAGGCCTCTTCCGCTGCTGGGGTGAGGAGCGAGCGGTGGCCGCCTGATAAGCACTGCTGTTTCCTCTGGGCCAGGAAGGTGGGGGGGCGGGTGCTGGAGAGTCCACTGCTGGGCCAGCTGAACGCCCATGGACCTCAGGCATGGCAGGCCAGGGAATGAGCAAAATGACCCAGGGGTGAGCCCTCTGGAGAGCCTTACGTTGGAACAGGTGAGGGGACTTGGTGGGCCTAAGGGCCCTAGAGGCTGAGGTGCTAGGGTCCTACTGTCTGAGGCCTGGGTCCTCCCGCCTGGCTGATTAGGCCTCTGGCAATACCTTGTCTTTCCACCTTGCTCCTGTTCCAGGTTCAGTCACACCATCTCTCCTCAGAAGAGGTAAGAGTTGGAGTTGGGAGACTGTGGGGGCTGTGGGAAGCAGCCCTACATCCTCTCTGAGGGAGGCTGGCCCCTCAGGCCCCAGAGGTGGCGGCAGCTACCATGGCCTAGTAGAGAATATTCTGAGTCTCGGCCCTCCCTGCACGTCTGCCTCTTTGTCCCTTTCTGGGCCTGAGGTGCTGGTGTCAGGGAGGGCTTCTGGGTGATGACGGGGTTCCTGAGGTGATCCTGCTATGTCTCAGAGGGACCAGCTGTATGAGGAAGCCCTCTACACTGTCCTGCACCGCCTGGGTCAGCCAGAGCCCAACCATGTGAAGGAGACCTCAGAACTACTACGCTATCTGCAAGAGGTAAATCCAGCCCCCACCATGGGAAGATGGGTATCTCCCTACAGCCAAGGCTCAGCCCTTCCTACCCATCAGGCCTCCCTGCCTTGTGTCCCTAACCTCCCACACTTCATCAGGCCTTCCAGGTGCAGCCTGAGGAGCACCAGCAGATGTTGCACCGTGTTGGGGAGCTGGAGGTAACCTGGGCCAGGGCACCCTGGGTAAGGAAGGGGCATGGGAAGCCCAGCCTTCTCAGGACCTCAGGCGGCCCCACTCCTATCCCTCCAGAAACCAATATTTTGTCTGAAGGCAA